>NC_044388.1:56419927-56720047 GCF_006542625.1 Nomascus leucogenys
AGATGTGATACAAACTGCAGGTGCTTATCATTTCACTGGGCTCAAATCCCAAAATAGGTGACTCAAAGACTTTTCTCTAAGATAAATTTTAGATTATTGAGAGTTATCAGGTAAAGAGAAAACCAGTAGGGCAGTAACTTGCAGCCATGACCCCATGAATGGGTAGTGTAGTTCCTTCTCCTAAGTCACATTTACTTAACAGATAGTGCAAATCTCTATAACACTGACAGGAGTGTTTGCAGAAAGAAATAACTCAGCCACTCTACAAGCGGTACAAACCCCCCAGCAGCCTGACTGTTGGGAGACATTTTTAGTGAGAAGACTGTCCTTTGCTTTTCAGAATTTAGCACATATCTGTTCTGCAGACAAACATTCTGGTAAGTTACCAGATCACCAAAGGTGAAGGATAAATCACTCTACATGCAATAATTATTACAGAATACAAAAGGATATTAACAATAAAATTAAAAAGTAGGCAGTATTTTCTCATTAAATGTTGATTTGGACTCGTATTTGTTGGCTCAGTTTACTTAAGTTGTTACCAGGGAGAATCTTCACTGCTTCTGTTTCATAAAAATTTAAGTTTCAGGTTTTAGTGATACATACTTAAGTCCTACACACAAGCTGCTCTAGCACATTATAAAAACATATTCATCTTGTTTAAGGTGTGTAAGGTTGTGTCTACTTAGAAAGATGTTACTATAACTGTCTCATCTATAACATAGTCAGTCCATGGCACAGAGATAAATAACACACCAGTCAAGAAAACTGGTCAAGTATGTCTTTTTTAATGTAAAAGTTTAATTTTTATTATGAAAATTCATGGTTTCACATGAAAGAATTACATTAGGCTAACTGGTAGATTCAAACGGAAAAGAGCATCTACCTGTCAGGTGTGTTTTCATAGGCAGCATTTAATCTGTGGAATAAACTGAGCATCAGTCTACATTTCAAGAATATTTTGAAAAATATTTTGTAAAAGGGCATTTTGTTCTTTTTCTAAATCTTTACCATATATAAACGTCAGCAAGGACTTCAAAAGAAAATGTACGATTTATTAAAAGCTCAACCAGTAATAAACAGAGCTGCAAATCTAACAAGAAATGGGAGCTTTCTTACCAAAAATGAATAAATGAATGAATAAAATTCAAAATCAACTTCGACAAATCTCTTTGCTGATAGTTAAAGCAAACAGATTTAACAATAAGTTTTACTCCAACTTGATTTCATGTCAGCTGCTGAAATATATGATGATTCAAATCTGACCTCTTTCTTACCATTTTAGTCCTTTCATAGCTCTTTCATTTCAGATAATTCTCCACTCAGCCATTTGGTAAAGCATTTCCAAACAATAGAGTACTAATCCTTGTTTATGTTCAAGTTGTTCACCCAGATTTTAAACTAGGTAAAAAGGGCAATGTTATGTGTGATATCTGTATTTCAGAACAGCATTTGCTGTCACCGAAGACTAGTATAAGTTGCTTACAGGCCTATTATTTAAAGCAATAACAACATGCAGAACACAGCAAAATAAATATTCTCCAACTTAAACATTTTACATTTGGAGTCTCTAGAGTCAGGATTATCAACAGAGTCACAGTAAAAAATAGTTTTTATTCCAAGAGCTCCTAAAGCTTCTGAAAATTCCTAATTTATTCCAATAATTTATTTATTTATTCATTTTTGAGACGGAATCTTACTCTGTTGCCCAGACTGGAGTGCAGTGGTGCGATCTGGGCTCACTGCAACCTCCACTTCCTGGGTCCAAGCAATTCTCCTGCCTCAGCCTCCCAAGTAGCTGGGACTACAGGCACATACCACCACACCTGGCTAATTTTCTGTATTTTTAGTAGAGACGTGGTTTTGCCATGTTGGCCAGGCTGGTCTCGAACTCCTGGCCTCAAGTGATCCACCAGCCTGGGTCTCACAAAGTGCCTGGATCACAGGCATGAGCCACTGCACCCAGCCCCCTATTCTAATAATTTTTAACTAGATGATCCATTTGACAATATTTTTAGATGATCTATTTTAAGAATGTACATTTATTCATTTTCCCTCAGGAAACTTTTGCCAGAAACTCACAGAGTTTTTCAAAAAGGATGAGGTTACGGTTACCACTTTCACCTCTTTTTACAGTTTAAACTTTGGAACTTGTCCCTTTGAGTCTGAGACAATTACGAATGACCTTGTTAACTCTGCTACTTTTTTGGAAGACATTCCCTATTTAAACATTGTAAACAAAGAAATGAACAGATTTCTCCCCTCACCAAATTTACAGATTTTAAAAACATTTCTGATGGGCTCTCCCAGACTATTTCACTTACAACCCTGGTTTTCCACCATCCCTTTCTAGCTCCAGTTCTTTTTCCTTTCTTACAACAGGAAACAATGCAATTGTTCTAGTTGCCATTTCCTGCTTCATGTTGATCTGCATGCCTGTGTGTCTATAGTGGTGCTTGGCTCTTTCTGCCTAATAATTCCTTTAATTTGTACTGGCACTCTATCATGACTTTGAACCTTAAAGCCAAGCAGATAATATTCTGAATCACTAATTTTCCATGAAGTCATGTGAGAAACACTTTAAGTGACCCGTTCCAGATCAGGGTGACATGCTGCTTTGCTACCTTTCCAACTGGCACCACGCTGCCGCCTTTGGGACATTCTTTAGGGCCAGTGCTCCTGGACTATTTTGCAGTTATTTCTTTTATTTTTCCTTTCCTTATAAAAGAACCACATGCCTCCCATGGTGCTCCAAACTTCAGAACAAAAGTATTTCAGTTGATAACAATCTTACAGTCAAGCAGCACATAATATTACAAAGGATTTTAATAATCTTGAGTAACAGTCTGTTCACAGGGATGACTATCTACTAGTGAAATCACTTTAAGAAAGCAGTGAGTCACTGGTGTTATAATAAACAGCCACACTAACAGGCAGTATAACAAAGGAAAGGCAACATAATATTCCTCAAATGGAGTTAAGATAGACCAGATCTTAGAATAACTCAGCCATGACTAAAATTGGGCTCACAATGAAACAAAATACAGTGGAATTATCTGATGACTTGAAGGTTCCTTGACTGCTGTTTTGTACACTGTGCTGATTACATATTCCGTATTGAATAATGTGAACAAATTAAGGAATGCACGAGGACAAAAATAAATAATATTGCCAAAGCAAACAAAGCACGAAGACCTGGCAAATATCAGCAGGTGGCCAATCTGCACCTCCCACCCACCCGACCTTAATTTAACACCTAGAAATCATTTATTCCACATCTGTATGTATTTGTACCCGACTTAACTGGAATGTCATTTAACACCACGGTGCAATTCTGCCATTGTGTAGGTTTTAGTCTGTGAGGCCTGTTCCTTGAGAAGGTGTTTATTTCTCTGATTACTTTGCCTGCACTTGGACTAGAGTGGGAGAGATACTTTGACTCATGATAGGAACCCAAAAGGATGGTCAACAGTGATTTACATATTAATCTATTCAATTTCACTTTGAAAAAGATAAGGATATCTTTAATCATAACATCCTAGTCACTATATATGAAGAGGACATACATTCCGAAATAGAAAATGTAAACACACACAGAATGCTAAATATTATTAATGTAACCCTAACTTTAACATGCTGTACTGAATGAAACACTTTTAACCTGCCTAAAAACCAAGTGCCCTCCAGTGCACTTAGACTCGTAATTAAATAACTTTGCAGCTAGTGCTATGAATATTTTGCAGTATAGGATTATGACCTTGTGCATTCTGCTGGCAAAGGAATTCCAAACAAGTTCCCTCCTTTTTCAGAGTATTTCTTTTCCCTACTGCAAAACCTGCATAAGCTAGAGGAAAGGAAAATTTAATGACACACTTGGTTTATGAGTTGCACTTCAGTATCATCTTTTTTTTTTTAATTAGATGGAGAAATACTCTCCTTCTTAATGACAGCCCGATGCTACAGCAAGCCAGATCTTGTGGGTCTGAACAGACATTCACTAGCCTGCTGGCTGTCATCACACAGGATGACTGATGATATTTTTCCTAATATAAAGATTAAAAAGTTAAATGTCAAAACATATGTCACATTTAAATATATATATTTTTAAAAGCCAACCAGTTTGTTACTGTGGTTTTCAGATAGAAATTGTTCTTGGAGCCCTGTTGGGTAGCCATGCTCACAGCAGCACAGTCTCACTAAAGTGAAGTACAGACTCCCCCAAGTTCAAAGACTGTGTTTAGGCTGCCACCAGGAGAGAGATGCTTAGATGCCTTAGCAGCAAATCTTCTTTACCTTGGAGGCTTTTTTGTTTTGAAATGAGGTAAGTTGTGCCTCATGATCATTTTAAATTCAAAAAGCTACTAAAACATATTGAACCTAGCATGGAATAAAAGAAGCTGGTAATCAATGTATTTCAGCTCCAATAAACTTTTTCCCATTTAAATAACATTACTTATATTACACTTTCACTACAAAGATAAAAAATCTGAAATAGGAACTATAAATAGGTACCAGTTGTTAAATATTGCTTTTATTTATTTTTTTAAGACAGGTCTCACTCTGTTGCCCAGGCTGGAATGCAGTGGTGCAATCATGACTCCCTGTGGCCTTGACCTCCCTGGGCTCAGAAGATCCTCCTACCTTATTCCCTCAAGTAGCTGGGACTACAGGCACAGAGCTACCATGCCTGGTTAATGGTTTTTTTCTTTTTAAATAGAGACGGGTTTTGCCCTGTTGCCTAGGCTGGTCTTGAACTCCTGGGCTCAAGCTATCTACCTGCCTGGCCTCCCACAGTGCTGGGATTACAGGCATGAGCCATCACGCCCAGCCTTAATATTGCTAATCTCCATAAGCATGTAGCTGCACAAGGCACTGTTTTAAAAGCCAAGAGGGGATGAACAGAAATAAGACAAATCCTCTTTGGTCCCTTATTTTGTGTAAATTGAATCATATTCTTTGTAAGTATGGGACACATTCATTCTTCACTCCTGTTGTCCCAATGTAATTATTAATAGGCCTCCTTTCACAGCCAAGTGTTTTGGATGAGAAATCATGTGGTCGCCCTATTTACAAAGAATATTTGTAATCAAACTTATCATAAGCTTTCCAAAACAATGAAAATTCCCTTAGATAGCCAAGGCCATCCAAATCTTCAGATATTTTTCTGACAATTTCATAATTCTGTATTCTACTTATATGCCTCATTCATTAATAACATAATATTCTGACCAGAGATTAGCACTGGATTCCATTTTCTCTACTTCATTAATTGCTTTCATGTAAAACAGTCTAATTTCTTCAATAAGATTAATATGCCCCTGAAAATAGTTTTATACTTCTGTTGTCTCCCTCTCAAGTATGGCATAGTGGGCATACACAGTCAGTTCTCAATAAATCATTTAAAACTCATAATAGTTTTACATTAAATTAAGGATCATTCTAAGCCATTACAATAATGTTACAGAATTTAACATAATCACTGAGGGATCTTTGAGGAACAATTCAGAATAAAGTCAAGTAAATTCAAACTGAGGGATTATAGCTTGAGTAGGGGACTAATAACTGTATCACGCATTATTACGGTATGTTTGGGGGGTGAGGGGAAACTAAAAGGAATCCACTTCTATGACTGTCATGAAGCCCAGGAGTTCCGGAGGGAACTGCATTCCATTCTGAATTTTCTGGTTACAATCCCTGTCTTCTCTCTTCAACCTCAACTGAAAACCCAGACTCAAGAGGCCTCAATCTGTGCCCTCTTATTCTTGGCAAATGGCAAAGCCAACTATGTAGGAGGCTTTTTCAGAGGAGAAAACGACTTTGTTTTTCCAAAAGACAAACCCTCCACTTTGCTTTATGAGGCAGATAGCAGCCCCAAACCATGGACAGGTTGGGGCCTGCGCAGGCCTCAATTATTACGGTATTTTACAGTTTATAATACAAAGAGCTTCCCCATACGTTAAGACACTTCAGTCAGAAGATCTAGTTTGGCTCTTCCAAAAACTGAGCGCTGTGCCTTTAAACCACTCAAGTTTCCTAAACATTAGTTTCCTTCTCTGTAAAAGGAGGCTAATAACACTGGTCCTATTTCCTTCTTAGTGATGAGGTACAGCGAGAAAGTATAGAGGAAACTCCTTGAAAAGCACAGAGAAATACGTTTAAAAATTTATTCAGTGTTTATGGAGGGGTGACTACATACACATGCCAGGAATTACCTCAGACAATGGTGTTACAAATACGTGTCGCTACAATCATTGAGTCAAGCAGCTTATAATTTAGAGAGATTTTCAAAGAATTACAGTAAGAGTGAAACAAGCTAGACCTGAGGTGTATATGAGGTACAAACACACACAGAGGAAGGAGCACCGCAATATGGTTTAGGGGCCTGAGAGGGATTCAGCCGACGAATGAGTGGGAACCGAGAGATACTTGGGAAATGCAAATGAAGTGGGGAGGAAGGTAAAGGCTGGGTCCAGGGAGCAAAAGAGAAGAGCAATGCAAGGACACTGGGTAGAAAGAGCCCAGCATCCAGCAGGCTCTGGGGCACATGTTGTGGCTGAGAGAATGACAGGAAGGAGGACAGCAAGGGAGGCAGGAGTCAGATGAATTAAGACAGAGTTTCACTCTTGTCGCCCAAGCTGGAGTGCCTTGGTGCGATCTCTGCTCACAGCAACCTCTTCCTCCTGGGTTCAAGCAATTCTCCTGCCTCAGCCTCTGGAGTAGCTGGGATTTCAGGCATGCGCCACCACGCCTGGCTGGTTTTTGTAGTTTTAGTAGAGATGGGGTTTCACCATGTTGGCCAGGCTGGTCTCGAACTCCTGACCTCAGGTGATCCACCTGCCTCGGCCTCCCAAAGTGCTGGGATTACAGGCGTGAGCCACTGCGCCCAGCTAATTTTTATATTTTTAGTAGAGATGGGGTTTCGCCATGTTGGCCAGGCTGGTCTCAAACTCCTGACCTCAGGTGATCTGCCTGCCTTGGCCTCCCAAAGTGCTGGGATTACAGGGGTGAGCTACTGCGCCTGTCTGAGTTAATTATTTTGAGAAAGAAAAAGACACGGTCATGAGAAAGACTGCTCCAGGGGCCACCAATCTCATCTCTTACAGTCCATCCTCTTTCGATGAACAAAAGATTCTAAATACTGGAACTTGGGCAATGTCATCGGGATCATGGGAAAAGACACATGTGAGAGGCATTTAGCAGCTGGAAATCAGGATCTGACTGGATGCATGAGGTGCATAATGCAGAAAAATGCATGAGTTCTTTTTTTCCCACAGGGAGAAGATGGGTGTTGGAGTGATGGGGAGTTGAGCCAAGCTTGTAGGCAGAGAGATGGGTATAAGAAAGCACATATTCTGGGGCCAAAGTGTCTGGTTTCTGGACCTCATTCCACCACTTACTTGGTCAATCTCAAAGAAAACATTTGACCTCTCTATGCCTCAGTTATCTCACCTGTAAAATGGGGCTGATAACATTAGTGCCTACCCTATGTGGCTGTTATTAGGATTAAATGAGTCAACATTTGTACAGCATGAAGAACAGTGCCAAGAACATAGTGAGTATCATGTCATTGTTCATGAACAAATTTAAAATAAAGAGACTGATCATGTAGGTAGTGGAAAAGATTGAAGAAAAAAGAAAGGAAATACAATCTGGAGCAAGATCCAGAAAAGGGGCAGTAGGCAGAGAGGAGATTCAGATAAGAGGCCAGATGAATGGTGATATGGTTTGGCTGTGTACCCACCCAAATCTCATTTTGAAATGTAACTTCCACAATTCCCACATGTCATGGGAGGAACCTGGTGGGAGGTAACTGAAACATGGGGGCAGGTCTCCTCTGTGCTGTTCTTGTGATAGTGAATAAGTCTCATGAGATCTGATGGTTTTATAAGTGGGAGTTCCCCTGAACAAGCCCTCTCTGCCTGCTGCCATCCATGTAAGACATGACTTGCTCCGACTTGCTCCTCCTTGCCTTCCGCCATGATTGTAAGGCTTCCCCAGCCACGTGGAACTGTTAAGGCCATTAAACCCTTTTTCCTGTATATATTACCCAGTCTCAAGTATGTCTTTATCAGCAGCGTGAAAATGGACTAATACAAATGGATTGGCCTAGGAAAAAGGCAAGGCTGAGACCAGGAAAAGGACACAAGATAGACAAGGATTCGCAATCAGGCAGGCTGGAAGATGAAAGGATTCAGATGAACAACCTCCATTTTTCTAGCCGAATAATGGAGGAAGGCTCGGTGATAAGGACTAAAGATAAAGGAGGAGGGAGAAGGAAGGGGCTTAAGGAAGGAAGTAAAGGTTTGGAAGTATCCCTGGGAGAAAAAAAAAAAGGAGCTGATCCAGTATGAGAGTCCAGCTGCAAATGGATAGTAAACATTTTTAGTGGCAGTAATCTACAGTGTTATAATTTCTCCAGTAGAGCTCAGCTTGGATCTTGGATGTAAGAATGAAGACATTTATTTGGACTGGCCAAGAGCTGAGAACTTACAGGGAAAGGGTGGTGACTGTAGGGTAAAGCAAAGGAGCTGAAGATACTAAGAGGACATAGCTGAAGTTACACAAAAGGGGGTCTAGGTTGGGCGGGGAAGAAAGTATACAGATTTGGAAAAGAGTCAAATTACATCAGACAGAAATTACACACTAAGAGATTAAAAGAGCTAAGATAAGCGGTGTATTAGTCAGGGTTCTCTAGAGGGACAGAATTAATGGAATATATAAATATATAAAGGGGAGTTTATTAAGTATTAACTCACACAATCACAAGGTCCCACAACAGGCCATCTTCGGGCTGAGGAGCAAGGAGAGCCAGTCCGAGTTCCAAAACTGAAGAATTTGGGAGTCTGATGTTTGAGGGCAGAAAGCATCCAGCACGGGAGAAAGACGTAGGCTGGGAGGCTAAGCCAGTCTAATCTTTTCATGTTTTTCTGCCTGCTTTATGTTTGCTGGCAGCTGATTAGATGGTGCCCATCCAGATTAAGCTTGGGTCTGCCTTCCCCAGCTCACTGACTCAAGTGTTAATCTCCTTTGGCAATACCCTTGCAGACACACCCAGGATTAATACTTTGCATCTTCAATACAATCAAGTTGACACTCAGTATTAACCATCACAAGTGGTTACACAGAAGATGGGGTACTGGACTTAAGATCTAGAGGTGGAATGGTAGGAATATGGGGCCCAGGGGATGATGACAAAACCTAAAGTGTGGCTGGAGAAGTCACTGCTGAAGAAGAGCAGAAGCATAGGAAAAAAATCAAGGTCAAGGAAAAGGAAGCAACTGAAAGGAATTCCTTTCATTTGATAAGCTGAAAATGCAAATCTGATTTAAATTCAAGACAAAGTTTTTTATTATTATTATTATTATTATACTTTAAGTTTTAGGGTACATGTGCACAACGTGCAGGTTTGCTACAAAAGGCACTTTGTATAAAGGAATTCCTTTCATTTTTATTTGATAAGCCAAAAATGCAAATCTGATTTAAATTCAAGACACAGTTTTAAAAATCATTCTCAACACTACAGAAAAAAAGCCAGTAACTATACAAATACTCACTATAAAGCGATGAAGTCCGTAGTACAATAGGATATCTGCTAATGTAAAGTTATACCCTGTAAGGTAGACTTTATCTTCAAGATATGAATTAAGATCCTAGAAAAAAGAAAAAACAAATAAATATTAATATAAAAAACAGTAATAATAAAGTTAATTATCATGACTTAAAAGATTTAGGCTACTAGAAAACAAAATATTGCCATTTAATAAATTTACTCTGACATTAATATTCATTCAAAATCACAAATAATATGCCAGTCACCTCATTTTAAAAAAATAGACTCAACATTACTAGTCTTAAATAAACAAGAAAACATTAGAAAATGATATTCAAAGTGACATCTATGATCATTTTAAAGTCTAGCTTTTTGTTTTTGGAAATATTTTGTTACTCATGCTCATTAGTTACACTTATTTTTTCCATTAAAATACAAAAATTCCCCAACAATTTCAATCTCTTTAGAGAATTCTAAGAAACTCTATATCCATGAAACAATAATTCACCCATCTCCCCTTGCCTCTAGGTCCTGGCAGCCACCATTCTACCTTGTTTCTATGAATGTGACTACTTTAGATACCTCATATAAGTGCAATCATAAACTATATGTACTTTTGTGACTGACTTGTTTCACTGAATATAAGTTCCTCCATGTAGCATGCAGCACATGTCAGGATTTCCTTCCTTTTTAGGGCTGCATAATATTCCACTGTATGTACAGATCACATTTTATCGATTCCTGTGTCAACAAACATGGTTGTTTCCACCTCTTGGCTATTGTAATGCTGCTGTGAACAGGAGCATACAAACATGTCTTCAAAACCACGTTTTGAATTCTTTTAGGTATATACTTACAAGTACAATTGCTAGACCATATGGTAATTCTACTAATTTCTTGAGGAAGTGCTATTCTGCTTTTCATAGCAGTTGCACATTTTACATTCCCACCAACAATGCACAAGGGTTACAATTTCTTCATATCCTCACCAACACATGTTACTCTGTGGGATTTTTTTTTGGTAGTAGCCATCCTAATGGGTGTGAGATGATATCTCATTGTAAATGTGATCTACATTTCCCTAATGATTAGTGATTCCAGCATCTTTTCACATGCTTGCTGGCCACTGGTATATCTTCTTTGGCTAAATGTATACTAAAGTCCTTTGCCACTTTTGAAATCAGGATATTGGGTTTGTTTGTTGCTGAGTTGTAGGAGTTCTTTACATATTCTGAATATTAACCCCTTATCAAACATATGATTTACAAATATTTTCTCCTACTCTATGGGTTGCCCTTTCACTCTGTTGTCTCCTTTGATTGTGTCCAGAAATGTTTAATTTTGACACAGTCCAATTTATCTATTTTTACTTTTGTTAGAGGTATTTTCTGGCAGACCAGCATGAATACGTCAATTTCCTGAGATGGAAAATGTTGGCTTCTCTTAAAATTAACACTTAATTTAGCAGAACAGGAATTTACATTGAATTATAGTCAATTAAGTGAAACAACAGATTGATAGAACCTTCAGAGGAAGGTTTTGTAAATGAGTTATATGAACTATTATTAAATATTCTTTGAGGCTCCTCTAAAGACTAGATATAAAACACTGTCCAGTGATCAACAGCATTTATTCTAGAAGAATTCCTTAAACTATAGAGAGGGTATTTTGTTCTGATTCTCAAATCGCATCTGTCTTAGTCCACTTGGGCAACTATAATAGAATACATAGACTGGGTGGCATGTAAACAAAAGAGATTTATTCCTCACAGTTCTGGAGGCTGGACGTCTAAGATGAAGGTGATGGCAGATGCAGTGTCTGGTAAGGGCTTGCTTCCTGGTTCACAGGCAGCTGTCTTTTCACTCGGTAGAAGGGGTGAAGTCTCTCTCAGGCCTTTTATTAGGGCAATAATTCCATTCATGAAGGCTCTGCCTCCAGGACCTAATCACCCCCAAAGACCCCACCTCCTAACTCCATCACTTTGGGGGTTAGAATTTTAACATATAAATTTGGGGAGGGGGAGTCAAACATTCAGACCACAGCAACATCCCAAAGTATCTGGAATATAGTGGTTTAGCAATCAGTAAAAAATGTTTGCAGAATATAGTGGTTCAGAAACCAATAAAAAATGTTTGCAGAATTGAATTTAATCTCTTTGAGTTTGCAAAGTTAACATGATACACGCTCAACATGAAGATAATGATGAAGACCTTTATGATAATCTACTTCCACTTAATAAAGAGTAAACACATTTTCTCTGACGATTTTCATTTAAAGACAGTCATTTTCAAAATGGTATATGAATATGAGCCCCTAAAGGTGGTACAGATAAGAACATAAAGGAATATGGACACAAATGAGACAGGCATGGAAGAATCAAAATAAAATTTGGGTGGAAAGGGTAGAATGTATTGGTGTATTAGGGACTACCACTTAAATTTTATGGTACTCTGTTGAATGGATATGATTTCTCTCCAAATATCTTCAGAGAAATCAACTTTGAGAAAGTAAAAGAAATAAAATATCTTCATTAAATTTCAACTAAAACAAATACATCTTTATTTAATTTTAAGAAGTATTTAAAGACCTGAAACAATAACAGTTTTATATATTTTCTCCAAAAACAGAATCTATATCCATGTTTTAGTGATAAAGACTTTTTTTTTTTTTTTTTTGAGATGGAGTCTCGCTCTGTTGCCCAGGCTGGAGTGCAGTGGCACGATCTTGGCTCACCACAACCTCTGCCTCCAGGGTTCAAGCGATTCTCCTGCCTCAGCTTCCTGAGTAGCTGAGACTACAGGCACACAACATGACCGGCTAATTTTTTGTATTTTTAGTAGGGACAGTGGTTTCACTATGTTGGCCAGGCTGGTCTCAAACTCTTGACCTTGTCATCAGCCCGCCTTGGCCTCCCAAAGTGCTCGGATTACAGGCGTGAGCCACCGCACCCGGCCAAGACTCTTAAAAATGTAGTTTTTATAAACTATGATTAGGTAATATTTTCTGGGTTCGTGATATAAATAAAATTTTTCCTACCAAAAGACAGAGTTTCACACATTCGAAATATTCACAGGTGAGAACTAATTATGTCTGACGTTTGTTTCCTCTTTTTTTTTTTTTACTATTCTTTCTGATGCCATTGTCAAACTTGTTAAATACTTCCCCTACAATTCCACCTGATGTTTCTTTTTCCTTCCATCTATTAAACTTTCTAATAATACAAAAAAGTTGAAAAAGCAGTAAAATAAACGACTATATACCCTCCACCTAGACTCAACAAATGTTAGTGTTTTGCAATGCCTGCTTTTTGAAATTATATACTACCTTATTTATAAGGCATTTAAACTTAGCATTGTGGTTTTATCACTGAAATGGCACTTTGACAAGTAAGAATTAAACCCTTTCATAATATCCTAAAAGGAAGAGTTTTAAAAATAAATAATAAAAACCTATACAGCCCAGTATAAACACAGGCAAGGAATACATGTAAGTGAATTTTTAAAAATAATAGCATAGCTAATAAGCAGTATGAAAACGACACATTAATAATTTTATTTAAAAAAAACAGCAAATAATTTTTTTTTTGAGACATAGCCTCGCTCTGTTGCCCAGGCTGGAGTACAGTGGGGTCACCCTGGCCCACTGCAACCTCCACCTCCCGGGTTCAAGTGATTCTCCTGCCTCAGCCTCCTGAGTAGCTGGGACTACAGGTGCGTGCCATCACACCCAGCTAATTTTTCTGTTTTTAGTAGAGATGGGGGTTCCACCATGTTGGCCAGGCTGATTTCCAACTCCTAACCTCAAGTGATCTGCCTGCCTCAGCCTTCCAAAGTGCTGGGATTTCAGGCGTGAGCCACCACATGCGGCCTCAAACGAATAATTTTTAAATTATCTTGTTTTGGTAATTACATTGGGGTAGTGAAGGAGAAAGAGGTAATACCATGTTAGTTTTGTGGAAGAGGCCACTCTCATATGCTATGATACTATAATAATGTACTTTTCTAGAGGACAAATGAGCAGCATAGCTTTAAAAATATATAGCTTTTAGCCTAGCAGTTTCTCTCGCAGGAATTTAGCCTAAGGATGCCAGGTGCGGTGGCTCACTCCTGTATTCCCAACACTTCGGGAAGCCGAGGCAGGCGGACCACTTGAGGTTAGGAATTCGAGACCAGCCTGGCCAACATGCTGAAACCCCATCTCTGCTGAAAATACAAAAAAAATTAGCTGGGTGTGGTGGCATACACCTGTAATCCCAGCTACTTGGGAGGCTGAGGCAGGAGAATTGCTTGAACCTGGAAGGCAGAGGTTGCAGCCTGTGTGACAGAGCAAGACTCTGTTTAAAAAAAAAAAAAAGAAATTAGGCTAAGGAAACAAATGGGAATGTGCTCGAATATTTAGCAACAATCTAGTAACTACCCAGGGATAAATAATTTAAATTGTGGTACAATTACAGCTTAAACCTTGAACAACACAGGTTGGAATTGCACAGGTCCACTTAAACACAGATTTTCTTCTGCCTCTGTCACCCAAGAGAGTAAGACAAACCCTTGCTCTTCTTCCTCCTCCTTAGCCTACTCAATGTGAAGTGAAGACTATGAGGATAAAGACCTATATGACAATCCACTTCCACTTAATGAATAGTAAACGTATTCCCTCCTGCTTATGATTTTCTTTATAATATTCTTTAGCTTACTTTAAGAATATGGTATATAATACACATAAAATACAAAATATGTATTAATTGACTTTATGTTACAGGTAAGGCTTGCAGTTAACAGTAGGCTATTAGCAATTGAGTTTTTGGGGAATCAAAATTATACATGGATTTTCAACTGCTCAGGGAGTCAGTGCCCTGCACTGTTTAAGGGTCAACTGTATATGATGCAACGCTAATATGTTATTAAAAGGAGAGTGTAAGTGAATACTTGTTGACAGAAAAAGGTACTGACAACACATTGTCGGTGAACAAAAAAACAGTTTACTGGCCAGGTGAGGTGACTCACTCCAGTAATCCCAGCACTTTGGGAGGCTGAGGTGGGCAGATCATTTGAGGTCAGGAGTTCGAGACCAGCCTGGCCAACATGATGAAACCCTATCTCTACTAAAAACACACAAAAAATGAGCCATGCGTGGTGGTGCGCACTTGTAATCCCATTTAATCGGGAGGCTGAGGCACGAGAATCGCTTGAACCCAGGAGGCAGAGGTTGCAGTGAGCCAAGATTGCGCCATTGCACTCCAGCCTGGGTGACAGAGTGAGACCCTGTCTCAAAAAATAAAAAGAAACAAAACAAAACAAAACCAACAGGTTACCATGCCCAGTAGGTGCCTGTTTTTTTTTTTTAATACATACACACATATATACAAAAGGAAAAAAAAAAATGCATAGAAAATAGAAAAAACACAAAAGGGGTTTAATAAATATCTGATAGCCAAACATAAGCATTAATAGTTCTCTCTTGTTGGTGGGACTATGGATGTTTCAAGTGTCCTCCATTTGCTTATTTGTACTTCCTAAATTCTGTTATATTTACTGCTTTTAAAATAAAAACAACACTGTCTTAAAATAGCAAAACAAAACAAATCAACCCTTTTCTCATCTGTGCATGTGGCCAAAATCACATTGCAATCCACTCTATATACAATCGGTCTCACCCGCCAGTCTGAGTTCTGTAAGGGCAGAAACTGTGTCTAATGCACCACCAGCCCTTAGAACTGCATCCTGGTGCATTGCAAGTGCTTATATTGTAGGTGCAGATGAGCAAACTACGGTCAGACAAGGAAGACAATGCAAATTGCCCAGCTCCACATACATTCCAAAAACAGGAACATTTTAAATCAGAGGCTCCCAATTAAATATTTACATGTCTCAGAGATAACACTTTGGAAGTTATTTCTATGCTTCTAATATCACATCTATTAATATAACTTTTGAACCTTATAAACCCAATTCGTTGAAATTCTGTTCCTATCTTTCAGAATCAAGTACTTCATTACTACCCTTTCCCTTGGAAAACTATGAAAGATGGTTGTGTTCACTTATTTGCCTGAAATCTCACATTCACTTAGAGGGAGGGTATGACTGCTTCCCCCTGGAAATGCTGTGAATAGTAGGGGCACAAGAGAAGGGTCCCTGTGAATGACCAACATGGTATTAAGAATAAATCGTTGATCACGACAGACATACAAAGGGCCAAGTTCTGAAACTGACTTTGTACCAGTTCTCTTGATGGCATCTATCAAGAATGCAGTTTGAGCCATTTTCCCCAAAGTGATAAAGGACGACCTTTTTTGCACAGCTTATATTGCCATGATATAACAATCACAATAAAATTAAGAAACAGAAGGAATTCCTACAGTGATATGCTGTTGTCTGAATAATCTCTAAGTTTCTTTCAAATTTAAAGCTTCAACAAAATCTTAAAATCTGCCTTCTTTTTATATAAATAAATTAACAAAAATAACTTCATTTGGAATTTTTTTTATTCTTGGCAACTCTGAAGCTATATCCAGTAGATTATTTTATTATTTGATGCCTTTGAAAATAAAAATTTAAAGCAATGATTCTCAAAACAGGGAAAGGTGAGCTTTCCCAGATCAGACAGATTTTTCAAACTACAACCCTAAAAGATTCTGATTCTCTCTTGCCTCTGAGAAAGTACTTTACCCCTTAGAGAATCGGGATTGTTGAGTGGGGCATCACATTAAAAAAACAAAAAAAGTCATAATACTGTAATTACTGACTATGACAAGGGTTTTGAAGGAAAAGCACAGGGTGCTGTGACTGCATATAGAACAAAGAACCTCATCCAGCTGAGAGAGCAGTAGTCAAGACAGTTTTCAAGGCAGCATATCTCAGCTGAGATCTGAAGGGGGACAGTGGTGGGGCGGCGGGGGGCGGGGGGGGTGGGGAGGACAGAGTCTGTTCCAGGCAGAGGGAATAACAGATGCAAACTGCTAAGGCAGAAGGAAAGAGGTGAAGAAGGCCAACAGCTGCAGCTTTTTAATCTCAGGGGAAAGAGATTTCTGATTAACATTCATGCATTTCAGCCTATAAGTCACGATACCTTCAACAGTGTGTGGATGTCATTTTTACTGGAGTGTCCATCTACTTGAGTGACCCTGTACTCTAACCACTGCTGAACGATTGCTTTTTCTTCTGCAGTACTCCCCAGCAAATATTCTTTGTTGGCTTGCTTGACTAGATGAGCTGCTATAGTAGTCAATCCTGTTAGACTTGGACCATTGTTTGTCTGAAGAACTGGAATCTTAAAAAGAAAAAAAAAAGTTCACAGAATTTAAAAAACAAGGACCACATCATGATTATAACTTCAAAGTAACCACGAAATCCCTCAACTGTTTTTTGAAATAATCCCGGATTTTACTCTAAGGTACTAAATTACATACAAATGAAAGTCTGGAAAATAGCAGTTAAATAATTTACAATTTGGTAACAGATGCTTGATGATGAAACTGGTAATAACATTGCAAAAATCAGTATAATATTACTACAATAATTTTAAACTATGTACAATGAGAGAAAACGGAAACTCTAATTATACTGTATTAATTTCGATCAAGTTTACCTGCACCCTATTATATAGCAAAGTGAACATACTTAAATTAACCTGACTTCATGTTTCCCTTATTACAATAGCAATATAAAGGATCGGGTTTGCTTGCTTATAGGAAATTGACAATTAATTTAAATTTTATTGATACACAAATAAGCAGAATGCATTATGAGAAATGTAAAAGACAATGGAAAGTATTACCTAATGGGAAGACCGACCAAACACAAATAACAAGTAAACAATCTCAATGACTTAAGCAAATGAAAAAAGAATTGTTTTTTGGGGAAGACTGCTGCTCTTCTCAGCAATGAAATAGAAATAGTATCTTTTTTTTTTTTTTATTTGAGACGGAATCTCACTCTGTCACCCAAGCTGGAGTGCAATGGCACGGTCTCGGCTCACTGCAACCTCTGCCTCCTGGGTTCAACTGATTCTCCCACCTCAGCCTCCCGAGTAGCTGAGACTACAGGCACGTGCCACCACACCTGGCAATTTTTTGTATTTTTAGTAGAGACGGGGGTTTCACTATGTTGGTCAGGCTGGTCTCGAACTCTTGACCTCGTGATCCACCCACCTCGGCCTCCCAAAGTGCTGGGATTACAAGCGTGAGCCACTGCGCCCGGCCGAAATACTATCTTGTTCTCTATAATGATTTATACTTTGCAAGGCATTTTCATACATCTGCATCAACAGGACTTGGTGAAGTATACAAGGAGATTAATACTCTACAGGATACAGATTCAAAGTAAGGAGGTAACTCCAAAGTAAAGGAGGTAAAATTCTTTCCACTTTCCATTCACTATTAATAGCTCCTTGACTTCTCACTTTTGTCTTCAACTCAAATGAAACCACAATCTCTAAGATCACCAATAAATTAAATGTATTGAAAGAAAACAGTATGGAACCCTCTGAGGGGTGCCAGTAATGTTCTATTCCTTGATTGGGTGGTTACCTGAGTGTGTTAACTTGGTGGTAACATCAAGATGTGTGTACTGAATGTATGGTATATTTTGGGGAAAAAAGAGAAAGCAAATGACTCACAACTGCTGGGTGCAGGGGACACAACTGACTCTAAAGAGAATTATTTGTAAAAATAAATTATCCACAACCCAAGCATGCTCTAAAAAAATTTCCAGTTACATTCTCATCTGATCATTACATCTTCTAAGATAAGGTAAGTCATCTCATCCTCATTTTACAGATAATAAAAACCAAGGTTGCCTGGTTTGCAATGGCAGAGCCAGGGTTTGAATAAAGCCCTATTGGCTCAAACGTCCATTTTCTTTCCTTTACATAGCCTAAAATACACAATTCTTATGCAGTTGCAATTATGAGACACATACTATTTTCACATTCATTTTAAGGTTCCATAGTCTTCAAAGTAATTACTTTTAATGGCTGCATATGCAATAGCATGCGATGCATAATGATATTCTGGTCAACGATGTTCTGGATGGCATATCCAATGGTGGTCCCTTAAGATTATAATCAAGTATTTTTACTGTACCTTTTCTATGTTTCAATATATTGAGATGCACAAATACTTACCATTGTGTTACAACTGCCTACATTATTCAGTATAGTAACACGCAGTACAGGTTTGTAGCCTGAAGGAGCAACAGGCTATATCATATACCTACTATTTGTGAAGTAGGATATTCTATCTAGGTTTAAGAACACTAAGGCCGGGCGCGGTGGCTCACGCCTGTAATCTCAGCACTTTGGGAGGCTGAGGCGGGCGGATCACCTGAGGTTGGGAGTACGAGACTAGCCTGACCAACACGGAGAAACCCCGTCTCTACTAAAAATACAAAAATTAGCTGGGCGTGGTGGCACATGCCTGTAATCCCTACTACACGGGAGGCCGAGGTAGGAGAATCCCTTGAACCCGCGAGGCGGAGATTGCAGTGAGCCGAGATCGCACCATTGCACTCCAGCCTGGGCAACGAGGGTGAAGCTCCACCCGACCCCCCAAAAAAAAAACAAACAAAAAACACAAACAAACAAACAAAAAACCAGAACACTCTATCATGTTCACACAATGATGAAACTGCCTAACAATGCATTTCTTGAAACGTATCCCTGTCTTTAAATAACACGTGACTGTATGTCAATGTGTTGATGTACCATAATTTAAAGAATCATTATCCTAGATAAGGATCTCTGAACTGCTTTCAATTTTTAACTATGATTGGTAATGTTGCAGAGAATGCCTTATTGCTGGCTCACTGCTGTCAGCTGTCTTCCCAGAAAATGGCTGAATCTTATCACATATGGCCAACCCTTTCCCCATACAAGTAAACAGAAACTTTCACTAGCTGCTAACTGCTAAAATGCTTTAATTAAAATTAAATTAAAAACCATACTCTGAACTCGAAAGTCTTCACAGTTGGGCCTCAAACTGTAATTTGGGGTTTACCTTGCATTGCATCATTCCTCATATTGGTTTACTTACTGCCCTCAACTTCCCAATCCTTCATAATTTATTGGTTTTACACATCTTTGAAAGCGTAATCCCTTAAATGCCAGCTCTTCCATGAGTTTATAAATCCATTTTTATAGTCGGAATTAACTTCCTTTTTCACACTCTTCAACAGTGTCTTGCTCCATATGGAGTCCTAATTAGGAAAAAGAAGTCAGGTTGACGGGACCAAGGGAAAGCAAAAAGAGAAGGGCGATAAGCTACAAGTCTGCCTTTCTTCATGGTCCAGGACACAGCTCTTCTGCACAAATACCTCAACAATCTTTCTGTATCCAGCTATCACCGGACCTTCGGCTGATAGAAAACTCAAGTTAGCTCACTGCAACCTTGGTGCTATCAGTACTGCACAAACCCCACTTCAGCACACAGCAGACATACTATTCCGTAAAATCCCCAGCCAGCCTTTGTTTCCTTGAAGTTAGCTCCTGTCTTACTAACTTGCCTGTTGCGCCTTGCAACATATTTTCATACTTTCTCTAATAAATCTGCTTTTCTTTACCTACAGCTGTCCTGGTAAATTCTTACCCTGGCGCCACCAGCCCCAGAGAGTTGCTGTTCACCCGCGATGGTCCATAAAGTGCTTACTACGTTGTGCTTTAAATTATTTGCTGATGATTGTTTCTCATACTAGATAATACTCATATCTTGGCAATGGTCCCTAAAAAAATATAAACTAGGCCAGGCGCAGTGGCTCACGTCTGTAATCCCAGCACTTTAGTAGGCCAGGGCATGTGGATCACCTGAGGTTACGAGTTCAAGACCAGCCTGGCCAACATGGTGCAACCCGGTCTCTACTAAAAACACAAAAATTAGCCGAGCGTGGTGGCGCACACCTGTAACCCCAGCTACTTGGGAGGCTGAAGCAGAAGAATCGCTTGAACCCGGGAGGCAGAGGTTGCAGTGATCCGAGATCATGCCATGGCACTCCAGCCTGGGCAACACAGCGAGACTTTGTCTCAAAAAAAAAAAAAATATATATATATATATATATATATACACACACATATATGGCACTCTTCCAATTTAAATGGTTGCAATGTTTGTCCACTTGGCCATATATATTTATATTACATATATATTATATAATACATACACTAAACTAGGGAGTAGGGGCCAAAGGGACGGAATCATCACTGGGGCAGAGGAAACACCGAAAGAAGGCCACTTTGGCTCCAAAGCCTACTCTGCCACCAATCACAGGGCTGATCTTAGGCTGAACACTTAACCTTTCTAGGCTTCAGGTTAACTTAAATAAAAACTATACTACTACTTTCTAGACAAGATCTTCACATGGACCAAATGAAGAAGAGAAAAAATTGAAGACAAAAACCAAACATCATTTGGAAAAAATCTCAAAGGAGCGAAAAAAACATATATCCGAAGTAGTCTTCCTACAACCAATTTCCTTCTCTAATACATTCCCTCTACAACAAACAACTATAAAACACAAACGTTCTAACAGTGCCTCACCAGGCAATCTCATACCTTGTGATGTTTCCCGCATTCTCCGTGGGTCGTACACTTAAATTGATAATCCAAGGCTTTAGAAACGCCTTCCCCGAATCCCCTAGATTGGGCCAAGACTCCTTAGGTGTTCTCTCTGTCATTTATGGTGCAACGTGGCACTCTTCCAATTTAAATGGTTGCAATGTTTGTCCACCCGGCCAAAAAGCAAGCTGCCTGAGAGGAGGAAGCATGTTCCCCTAAATCACCGTTGTATTCCCCAGGCCCAGCACAGTGCTACCTGGCACCCTGTTAGCTATCACGGAGTCGCTGCGCAATAACTGAATGAAAGGTGCGATTACAGAAAAAAGAAAAAAAAAAAAAAAAGCCAGTTACTGAATACATTCCAGGTTGGTCTAAGAGCCCTGTGAGGACCCTCCTCCAACTGGTTTTGTTTCCTCATAATGAGATGATGACAATTTCCCAGGAGTGAAGTTCAGGCCAAGCCCAACCTGAGCTGGTTACCCCCTCCCTCCAGGAGGTAGGACGGCAGGGGCCGAGGCCCAGAGGCGCCAGCCGGCTAGCGGCGCAGACACGTGGGGAGCTGGGTAGCAGCATCCTCACTCCGCCCGTAACGGGTGGCCGGCCCGGGTCCTGCCAGGGCTCGGCAGGCCCCGCTCCCGTCCACCTCTTCCCCTCCGCGCTGCCTCTCCTTCTCACCTGTCGCTCGCCCTGAGCACTGTATTTATTCCCCTTACTCAGTCCCAGGCACTTCTCCAGTAGCGACAACTCTGCGGCCGCCGCCATCTTCCGGCCGTAGCTGCTGGCAGACGCGAGACCCGCAGAACAAGAACCTCCCGCATTGGTGGAAACGGAAGTCCCACTCCTGCAAACTTCAGCGGCGATTGGCTGAACGGAAGGGGCGTGGAGAGCGCGCGCCAAAGCGCAGGAGGCGGGGCCAGTGGAAGGGGCGGAGCTGAGGGCGGGGTGTGAGACAGGTGGAGAGGTGGAACTGTTGGGGAGCTGCTGGTAGAGCGGCCCCAAGGCCGGGCTTCGGTGGCTGCAGTAGACTGGATCTGGATCTCTAAATGGCAATCTATTGACATGGCTGCCAGCGGTAACTCGTTAACTCATTTGCTAGTCTAAGAGAATTTATATATGATGGGAACTGAAATTTACCTTAGTTTGGTTCAGGAATCTGTAAATTTGAACAATCAAATTGAATAGCAAAGAGTTCACAATCCATTAGGAGTTTCTAATGTGTAGCATAATTCATGAGGATTTTAATTGTGTTGTAGTGGTGAATTCGAAAAACTGGTTTTTCTTCTGTTAATCTACAGCTCAACACTAGCAGGAGAATTATACATTTAAAGATTAATCACAGAGCATGGAGTATGTCAGATAGGGGTCAAATAATTACAGCTCAAGGAAATCAGCCATTAATGGAATTAATGATCTTTATTTGCACTACCAGAAAGCTGGTTACATAATTTATGAAGTTTTGGTGTATAAATAAACAAGGTGCATAACTTTGCCCCACTAACTTGCTACATTCTTGTATCTTCGAAAAAAAAAAAAGAAAGAAAATTAGTAGTATATGTTGAATATTTCCAAAAGATTTGTGAAAATACAAAATATTTTCCACATTGAAGAATGAATAAACAAAGTGTGTATTAGTCTGAGAGAAATAAAACAATCCTACAAGGTAATTCATCATTGAATCAGAAATATCAAAGTTTAGTGGGGAATGTTGTTACTGTGTTACACCTTCCCTATCCCAGAATACTTAATGAGTTTACTCTGGCAGCAGAAGTAAACATAAGGAAAAGAAACTTTTGCCAAATCAACATAACAAAATACAAAAGAAATTTCAGTATAAGTGGATTGTTGTGCACTAAATTATCTGTTTTACTTTCCATATTCAGATAATTAAATGACTATTCTACTATTTTTAAAAGACCAACCCTCTAAGATAATTCACATATCTATTTTCAGTGTTTAGGTACACTGTTTGCTTGCAATAAAACATTTTTTAAAAAAATTAACATTTATCCAATGCTAATGGGTGGTATATTTAAAATAAGGTTTGGCCTTTACATAATTATAGAAATATCAAATTAAAAAAGAAATCCCTAAAAAACTGAAAGCAGAACAAAGCATATTGTATATCAAATTGATGACATCATCACCCAGTGTGGACCTCTTTTAAGTGACTTTATAGCACAGTCATTTAATTGTATACTCTTAGTAAGATATGCTTTAAGGACAAAATTCATGAAAACCTGTTTTTGGTTCTTTTTGTTTGTTGGTTTGGTTAGCATCTTGGCAGTGTCAGCATTGGTATGGTGCTGTATGTGTACTGTGGAATAAAGCAAAGACACAATCATGTGGTGTTGCTGGAAACTTGGGTGTTTGGTGTTGCCCAAAAGAGAAGGAATTGTAAGGTAGATGAGGTTAAATCAAAACTTTCTGGTCCTGAATTTGAATTGTAATATCAATATGAACTTATGACGCTTTTATCTTAAGGAAAATGAAAAGTATTTCCTATCTTTGTTTACTTAAAAGGCCTAGAAACAAGGACAACTCAGTAGCAACGAGCACCCCAGCACCCAGATTCTGGTTTCAAATACTATTTCCCACAAAAGGAAATGGAGGCTCTTCGAAGACTGGCTGAATCCAAACCTGGGAGGGAGATCAGTCTGGACCATCTAGTTATAGTAGAAAGAAAAGAGAGTATCTAAGAGTAATGAAGGGAGTCAAAGGGTAGGATCAGATCACTTGAGGGTCAATAATAGTCATTACAAGTTGAGGGTCAATAAGAATAATTGCAATGAATTGAAACATGTTGAATATGTTTAAGTCTATGAGTTCATAATGACACTAAAAAAACAAGAACAAAATCGAAATAACCCTCATTGGTTACCTTTGGAGGATACTAGAGATCCAATTCATTATTTTGAAAAATGATAAAGAAAGCACATAGAGAAACCAATTTTTTTCATGATTATCCTATGTAAACTGTATCTCAGGGAAACTAAACTCTGATGAGGAAAAATGTCTTTATAGAATTCTAACTAATAAAAACAGAACAATAGAATATCATTGTTTTGCAGCTACTGATATAATAATGAATCTAGGTGACAATTATCAATAGCTATTCACATCATAAAAACAGAGACACACCGACATAAAGTGCTTCCGAGAGAGGTGTACATCATCACCCAGTCTTGCCAATCGAATATGAATTTGACCAAACCTTTTGATCTAAGAGTCAATTTACAAGAAATAATAGCAGGAAAGAGGATCATGTTAAATGGTGTCAGGGAGATGTAATGAGCAAATTCTAGATCATGAAAACTATAGGACAAATGATCCAGTTGTTTCAACAAGTAAATTGCAAAGCAAAAAGAAGAGGCAGAGAGAGGTGAACCTATAAGTTGAAAGCGTTATAAGGGAACTGTCAACCAATTGCAATATATAAATCTTTTTTTCAAGTCTGATTCCAACTAATAAACTGTTAATTTTTTTTAAGTGGATTGTCACATCATGATTGTGGCAAATGTCTACTACATTCCATTTTATATACTATGGGTATTAAATTACATGCCCAAATTCACATAACTAATAGATCTGTGCATGAATCATCTGGGGATTAAAAAAAAAATCCATGCCATACTGGAGATTCTGATTCACTTTATCTGGGGTGGGACCGAGCGCTATTATTATTATTTTTTTAATCCCCAGCTGAGTCTAATATGTGGCCAGGGTTGAAACCCCCTATGGCAGATGGAGAATTTCAACTCTGCTTTCTGGCTTTTAAACCCACACCGTTCTGATTTTCTAATGTCTCCTTTCTCTGTTACGGTGAGCAGGTGCAAGCTTTACTTCACTTAACATTAGACATACGAAAGAGGAGAAAGCTTATATTTTATTAGAAAGAATCAATAAATGTATTTTTAGATGATCTACATATTTGATCTGGAAATATCTATATCAAGACAGCCTTACTCATAATAAAGGTAACTTGATGAATTGATTTTGTCAAATAGAACACTTCTGTAATCTGCTATTATCATAGTCAAGTTTTAAATCCACAGTACCTTAGGATATAAATTAAACGTCAAATGAAATTAATTTGGCAAGTGGAACATAAACTGGATGGCTTTTCTTTTTGGAGCATGCCTGACAGCTTTCTGTATGTCATACAGGCATCTGTTAAAATGAGCTGCATATGCCAGAAACTGTTACTGTATCAGATTGCTCTTAGCAATGCCATCATCTGCAAATTTTCAGTTTTAGAAGAGTTTAACTTTCTATTTCAGAATATGGTAGGGTTTTAAACTTAGGTGTGAATGATATTAAATTATGTAGTAAATGAAGTGATGCAGGTGCTATGCATGCATTTTCTTCTCTCTATATATACCTATCATATCTATGTATGTCTTGAACTTATCACGCTTGTTTATTGAGCCATTACTATGCACCAGGCACTGTATGATGCCCTGGGGACACATTGATGAACAACCCCCATCAAACTTAGAGTATCTCGAGAGGAAAGACACTAGAAAAATTTTGCGATAAGGCAAAGATCAGGAAGCGGAAGGCATGATAAGAATGCAGAGAAGGCACCTGGCCAGGTGCGGTGGCTCACGCCTGTAATCCCAGCACTTTGGGAGGCCGAGTTGGGTGGATCACGAGGTCAGGAGTTCAAGACCAGCCTGGCCAAGATGGTGAAACCCCATCTCTACTAAAAATACAAAAATTAGCCAGGTGTGGTGATGGGCACCTGTAATCCCAGCTCCTCGGGAGGCTGAGGCAGAGAATTGCTTGAACCCGGGAGGTGGAGGTTGCAGTGAGCCAAGATTGCACCACTGTACTCCAGCCAGAGCGACAGAGTGAGACTCAATCTCAAAAAAAAAAAGATTGCTTCCAGGAGGTCATGGTGTTCAAGTTGAGACTTGAAGGATGAACAAGAGTTGGTCAGGTGAGAGGTGGGGTGGAAAACTGCGGGAGAGTTCTGAGCAATGGGAATTGCATGTGCAAAGGCTGCAAAGTGAAAGAGGGCATGATTCTTTGGAGTAACTGTTCAGGCTAGACAGGTAACCAGATGCTGGATTGGAAGGGTCCTTGAATGATGCCTCTAAAAATGTTGGGGCATCCTTTATTTTTGATGGTTAATTTTATGTGTCACCTTGACTGGGCTTCAGGATGCCTGGATATCTAGTTATACATCATTTCTGGGTGTGTCTGTGAGGGTGTTTCCAGAAATGATGAGCATTTAAGTTGGTGGACTGAATGAAGATGATCGCCCTCACCAGTGTGGGTGGGCATCATCCGGTCTGTGAGGACCTGGAAAAAACAAAAGTATGAAGGAAGTTGATATTTACTCCTGACCTGACTGCTGAGCTGGAACATTGATCTTCTCTTGCCCATGGTGCTCCTGGTTCTCAGGTCTTCAAACTCAGATGGGAATCTGCACCATTGCTGTCCAGCTCTCAGGCTTTTGAATGGTACCACCATGTATTAGTCCATTTTCACGCTGCCGAGAAAGACATACCTGAGACTGGGCAATTTACAAGAGGAAGAGGTTTATGGGACTTACAATTCTATGTGGCTGGGGAGCCCTCACGATCATTGTGGAAGGTGAAAGGCACATCTCGCATGGCGGCAGACAAGAGAAGAGAGCTTGTGAAGGGAAACTCCCATTTTTAAAACCGTCAGATCTCATGAGACATATTCACTGTCATGAGACCAGCATGGGAAAGACACACCCCTATGACTCAATAACCCCCAACCAGGTTCCTCCCACAACAGTGGGAATTGTGAGAGTTACAATTCAAGATGAGATTTGGGTGGGGACACAGCCAAACCATATCACACCATCTTTCCTGGGTCTCTAATTTCCAGACAGCAGATCACTGGACTTCTCAGCCTCCATAATTGTGTGAGCCAATTCTTATCTACAATCATTTATATACACCTATCTCTATGCGGAGGACAGAGTCTTGCTATGTCACCCAGGCTGGAGTGCAATGGTGTGATCTCAACTCACTGCAACCTCTGCCTCCCAGGTTCAAGCGATTCTGCTACCTCAGACTCCTGAGTAGCTGGGATTATAAGTGTGCACCACCACGCCCAGCTAATTTTTTATATTTTTTAGTAGAGACAGGGTTTCACCATGTTGGCCAGGCTGATCTTGAACTCCTGACCTCGTGATTCACCCACCTCGGCCTCCCAAAGTGCTGGGATTACAGGTGTGAGCCACCACGCCTGGCCTCAGGTGATCTTTCTTAGCTGCCAATCTATTTGGTCACTCCTTCCAGAAAACATGCCTGTGGCTCTTCACGGCACTTAGAATTTAGTCCAGACTCCTTCATCTGGGAGCTAAGGTCCTTTATAACGTGACCTCTGTTGACTTTTTCATGCTCACTTCTAGACACTTCCTGCCTGGCATTTTTTGCCCCAGGCCTGGCCATCTCCTCACAGCTCCTGGGAGCCCAAAATATTCTCTTGCCTCTGGGCCTTTCTGTCTCTGGTTCACTCCAGCAGGAATGCCCCCCTTCCTCTCTTAGGGCTGAATTTGAGCACTCATAACAGCCTTGGGAATGCTCCCGACACAAGACAGACCCCACTGTGCTGAGGCTGCCTTCTTGGTATCTGCCTGCCCTGGCCGGCATGCTGACTGAGCACACAGACTGCATCCTGTTTATTACTGAGTCATTGCACCGGGCACCAGCCTTGGAACAGAGTGAGTACTGGATACATTCATTTGCCGAATGAATAAAGAATCATGCAGACATATGGAATGATGTTGAAAGCTAAGTCAATGGGTCAAAACAAGTAACATGAGAACTGTGAGGATATCATACAGTCTCATCTTTAAGCAAACATTAAACACCAAAAATTAAAAAACCCTTATCTGGTGGTTGACCAGTGCAAATGAAGATGACTCAAAACTACAAGTCAGGAATGGGCAACCAATGTACTGAAAGAAAAAGCATTTTCTTTCACTAGTCTCCCAAACACTCGTTCATTGATCCCCCAAACCACCTTCTTTGGGCTCAGAAAGTGGCCATTTATTACATTATCACCATCATCGTCGCCATCGTCCTCATTCTCCTCCCTCTCGGCATCTGGCTGTCAAACATTTATTGATCATTGCTCTGTGCTGGACTCTGTTCTAAGCTCTTGTATTAACTCATGAATTATCACACCAGCCTTTGAAGCAAATACCATTGTTATCCCCATTTTATAGATGAGGAAATTGAGGCTCCAAGAAGGGTAAGAAAATGAATTTTCTGAGCATCACAGATAGAGAAGTACCTTAGAAAAGAACAAAGTATCCCCCAGATTTTGAGGCCTGCCCCGACATCCTCTCTGTAGCCTCCTAATTCTCCGACTCAGTGGCGACTCAATTTAGAACTCCAGGCTCTTCTTGGGGGACTCCAGTTCATCAAGGCTTGGGTGGATCTTGGCTTGAGAGCCATGCTGGGGACCCTGCTGCACAGTGTCACTGAGATTGTTGCAGAGGAGGTGTGAGAGAGGAGCTGTCGGCACAGCTCCAACCACAGCCCTGGGGACAATGACAGCAGAGAGTCACAGGATTTTTAGCAGCAGAACATCTTCCCCACACTCTCTGGAGGAAGGCTCAAGGGTGGAGCATGTCCTCGGTGCCACCCTTCAAGTGAAGAGTCAGCTTGGGGCCAGCATGCTGGTGACAGGCTAATTCTTTCTGTTCAAGAGCAGCACAGGCCATTGGAGGGACATGTGCCCTAGAACTACTTCCTTTCAGACTCTGCTCAGGGTCACCTTTTCTCTGAAGGCTTTCCTAATCCCTTCCTATCCTCGCCCCCAACCCAGGCAGCGCTGGTCACTCTGCGTTTTGGGTTCTGCTGAACCCTGTATCTGCTCCCTACAAAGAAATTTGCCATACTTCATCGCACCTATTTATTCACATTTTGGACTCTTCCAAATAGACTCTAAGTCACTTGAGATGCAACTGACACAGAGTAGGCATTCAATAATGTTTCTAGAATGAGTGAATGAAGGTTAATGAATAGTAATAATTGGGGTGAAATATTAGAGGAACAGAGGAGTGTTGAAAGAGAATGGGGCTGGGTGTGGTGGCTCATGCCTGTAATCCTAGAACTTTGGGAGGCTGAGGCAGGTGGATCACTTGAGGTCAGGAGTTTGAGGCCAGCCTGGCCAACATAGTGAAACCATGTCTCCACTAAAAATACAAAAATTAGCTGGACATGGTGGCACATGCATGTAATCCCAGCTACTTGGGAGACTGAGGCACGAGAATCACTTGAACCCAGGAGGCAGAGGTTGTAGTGAGCTGAGATTATGCCACTGCACTCCAGCCTGGACGACAGAGTGATACCCTGTTTCAACAACAACAGCAACAATAAAAAAAAAAAAAAAAAAAAAAGAAGAGGGGCTTCAGAGTGGTGCAAAGGTAGCTGGGCATGGTATCATGCACCTGTGGTCCCAGCTACTTGGGAGGCTGAGGCAGGAGCCTGGGAGATTAAGGCTGCCGTGAGCTATCGTTGTGGTTGTGAATAGCCACTGCACTCTAGCCTGGCCAACAGAGCAAGACTTTGTCCTAAAAAACAAAAACAACAACAAAAAACCCAAAAAACAAGCAAACAAAAAGAATAGGAAGAAAAAAAAGAATGAGAAACAAAGCTATATACAGGCTCAAGGACTAGCCATCCACATGCTGATGTTGAAGGGCCCCATGTGTTCCCATCTGTGACGGGGACCCCAAAGCTATTTTCCTCTCCTTTTTACCATATAATAGAGCACAGCTTCCATAATACTGCCGGGAAGTACAGGGGCAAAGCTTATAAAACAAAGGTTGATAACTTTGGTCCCAAGTTGGTAACTTATTCTTTCATGGCCTTTCTCTGCTAATAATTTTTAAAATGGCTTTTAAACAGTTATCTTAGAATCTTTTGTAAACTTCAGTTCATTTTAGACTTTTTCTTTCTCCATAACATTCAGGTGTGTATTAGTTACAGTTGTCTTGATAACAAGTAGTTCCACTGTCTCAGAGGCTTAGCACGTAGAACACTCATGCCACAGTTCAATGTAGGTCTCTGACTGCCAGGCATTTAGGAACTCAGACTTACAGTCTAGTGATTCCATCATCCTCTAAGGCTTCAAAGTCCCTTTCTGGGCCCTAGGCTCTTGTCATTTGAACTATAGATGAGGCAAGAGGGAGACCATTGAGGACTACACTAGGTATTATGGGCTAGGTCTGAAAATGTTGCACATCACTTCTGTCCACATCTCATTGGCTGAAACTCAGTCAGGAAGACACACCTGGCTAAAGGGAGGCTGAGTGAAGTGATCTGATCTGTCTGTATGCTGGTTATTCTGCACCTGTCCCCCAGTTTTATTCTCCATTCTCCTTGGCCCTGCTCTTTGACACAGATGACTGAGTCTGTGGATGACATTACCCAGAGTCTTCTACCTTCTGGCTTCCAGATAGGTTCAGTGTGGGAGGCACAGTTAAGAGATTGGAGAGCATGAGTTTGGAGTATTTGTGCCTTTCTTCCTTCCTGCATTTGGCTGTGCAGTAGAGTCTGACTCTGTTTGTAATGTTTGACTGTTCACAGCATTTAGGCCTCCATCCACCCTTCCCTGCCCACCGTCATACATCTGGGACTTCATGTAAGGAACTCCCCACCCCAAGCTCCTGACCTCTTGATGCAGTGGGATGTTTGAACCCCTCAGCTTCATGCCAGCTTGCACCTGCCCTTCCCCAGAAGTCCTCTGTGTGTTAGCAATAGACTTTCTTTCTTACTCTCTTGGTGCATGAAGGAGGGTCATGAGTCTCCACATCTGATCTATTGATTGGGAGGAAGTCCGTACCCTATTGATGGAATGACCAGAAAACAGGCTGTGTTATCTGAGAGCAGTTGGTAACCTAGAAGTGATAATGGCTTTCTATTCTTGCTAGTCCCTGGGCACCTCAGCTTCCCAGATTGATTTTCTTAATCCTTTCCATGTTTCTATATCTAGTCCTTTCTTTAGAGCCTCTTGAAACATCAGAGTTGGATTCTTTTTCCTGCAGAAAACCTGATGGATATGGGAAGAAGAAGGAAGTGGTCTGGTGAGCATTTAGTCAGTTGCTGCCACATTACGGTCAGTGCCAATTTTTAAGTTTAATCCTTGGCTTTCAGCGAATATGGATATATATGGTCAACATCATTTGTCTTATATAAATGCACTAATATATATAATACATATACTGATGAAAGTAGATGGACTTTTATGAGGAACTTTAGTAGATGAGGGTCTTTTTCACATTGAAAAATTTTGCTTTCAGACTTTTTTTGAGATTAAAATGGCGTTTGAACATTGGGATGAAGACTACTCATCTGAAACTGGGCTTCGGCTAACTGGGCACAAACATGCTTTATATAAATTTTCCCTGTAGGGTCCAAAGTAGTTCTTTTTTTTTTTTTTGAGACGGAGTCTCGCTCTGTCGCCCAGGCTGGAGTGCAGTGGCGCAATCTCGGCTCACTGCAAGCTCCACCTCCCGGGTTCACGCCATTCTCCTGCCTCAGCCTCTCCGAGTAGCTGGGACTACAGGCGCCCGCCCCCACGCCCGGCTAATTTTTTGTATTTTTAGTAGAGACGGGGTTTCACCGTGGTCTCAATCTCCTGACCTCGTGATCCGCCCGCCTTGGCCTCCCAAAGTGCTGGGATTACAAGCGTGAGCCACCGTGCCCGGCCTAGTAGTTCTTTTTTTAATTTTATTTCTTTTTTGTAACAGGGTCTTGCTCTGTCACCCAGGCTGGAGTGCAGTGTCACAGTCTCGGCTCATTGCAGCCTCCGCCTCCCGAGTTCAAGCAATTCTTCCACCTCAGCCTCCCGAGTAGCTGGGATTACAGGGCCATGCCACCACACCCAGCTAATTTTTGCATTTTTAGTACAGATGGGGTTTCACCAGGTTGTCCAGGCTGATCTCGAACTCCTGACTTCAGGTGATCCAGCCCCCCCAACCCCCTTCAGGCTTCCAAAGTGTGGGATTACAGGCATGAGCCACCGCTCTCAGCCAGCCCAAAGTAATTTTTAGTGAAGGGGTACTGCTGTAAAAAAGAGTCTGCAAACTAGATACATTTCCCCCCCCAATTCATCCTGCTGAGATGCACATAGATGTGTGTGTCTTAGAATCAGCTGATGCTGGGAATAGGTCCCTTGTCATTAAGGAGGAAGATGCCAAGGGAGTCAGGAGGAGAGATGTGTGTTCCTACAGTGCTGTGTGGAATTCCGCAGATGACCTGGCTGCTCATGTCTTACTGTCAGTTTCTGCAGTTAAATCAGGCAGTTGTAACTTGTGTCTCTCTACTTTGTTTGATTCCATATCAAGCACCCTGCAAATTGGCGGGCATTTTTCAAATTCCCTTAAAGTTTGTGAACAAGAATCTTCAAGGAGCACTTGCCATCTCGGTGCCTGATTTGTGTATGCTCACTAGCTTGCAGCTTTTTCCAGGTTCTCTGGTGTTAAATTAATAACAAATGATGTAGAGCTGACAGGCAGGTGAAACTGGGGAGAACCGTGATATTAAAAAAAATCCCAATCTATTATGTGGCACAATGTGCAACACTTTGTCAGATTTTGCCTGTAGGTATCTTAATTTTACTTAAATATTTTGCTCATATCTTTTTAACCCAGAAGATGGGAACATAGCCCTTAGCATCTCTCAAGCAGACTGTGTAGCATATGTTAGTGTGATACAGAATACCAAACTCTGTCAGTTATTTGGCATTCTTTGAAAAGGCACTAGATAAAAATAAAGCAGATAAAAATACTTTCATGGTGGAGGAATTGTCTGATTCCCACTCGAAGTTATAAGGGGCATATTTTGGATCAATATAAACATTATTTTCTCACAGACAAAGCCATCCAACTATGACTGCCTCAAAGTTAGAGTACTCTTTGTCATTGTAAGTATTTAAGCAATTGGAGATCATCTGCCAAGATTCTTTGGAAATGATTCGTTGCAAGTATGCAAAATATTGGAAGAATACTTTGCAGTTTTAAACTGGATACATTCAATCTGCTTTACATATTAAATTTAAATGTAATCTTTTAAAAATACTATGGAAAATTAATATACACACAAGTAGGGATAATAATATAATGAACCCTTATTACTGATTACCCAATTTCAGCAATGACAACATTTCTTTTAAAGAACAGTGCCACTGCTAAAAACAAATTTAGAAGCTTCTGGATTGGATGATGCCTGAAGTCCCCCAAATTCTGTTTTATAGGCAATATAAGAGTCAGCCAAAAAGTGAACACCACTCAATGTCTATCATCTGATAATGAATAAACATAGTATGTCCATACAATAAAAAAAAACCCACCAGGCTTTACTGAAGGGTTGAGGCAACTGTAGGGAATGACAGCAAAATGAAAAAACCTAAAATTTCCTTCCGAATTTGACTGTCTATTTCGTTCAAGAACTGGACCCATCCAGAAGTTACACCTGTCCTGAGGGGTCCCCTCATGGACATTCACAGACCCTAATTTCATTTCTTCTGTCCACGGATTTGCACAATTTCATAAAGGTGCTTCTTTTTGCTAAACTTCCATGATGTGGCTGTCCATTGGTCTTTCAGAAAACCATCTTTTATACACACTAAGATTGATCTTTCTCTTCCAGTTAGTTCATTTCCCCAAGGCTAGTCTGAATTATTCAGTTTAGAATACCACTCCAGAAGAAGGGATCCAGGATGACAGTCGATTCTGGCCTTGTCTTGCCAATGCCATGGAGTAGTTCAAGGAGATATGAATGTTCCAAGCCCACCCTCACCAGTGGGGCCACTATCGCCCTTTATTCTCCATTTTGTTCAGTAAGTAACTGTTAAAACAAATATAATTACTCATTTCCTAGGGATAAACAAATATAATTACCCATTTCCTAAGGAGCGTTTAAGCTGTATACTTGAAACTGAAGGTCACAAACTTTGTAGCCGGCAAATTGGACCTAGTATGTGGATATGTTTTGTTTATCCAGTATAAGGTTGGCTTATATAGTTAAAAAAATTAGAATAGTTGGCAACCCTTAATGTCGAGAGATTTTACATAAAAATCCAGATTTCTGGCTTTTCTTGAGGAATAGGAAAACCTGGCAACTGAGCACTCATTCCTGCTCTAGAACCAAGTGTCTGGAAGTCAGTGGGTTCTGCTGCCTCTGGAAGAAGGGTGATCTCTCTTTGCTTCGACTTAGACCTCATTTTCTCCTTAGTATTCCCCAGAACTAAGGCAGTGAATTGATTACTTTTTATCATCTTGCACCAGTCCATTTCTCTTTCTTACCTGGCCCCTTAGGCATTTGAATTTGTGAGCCTCGATTTAAAGCCATAACGAAGAGCAATATTTTCCTGACTGCTCTGTTAGCACCCCAATGTTATTGTCTGCTTCTTTTTTTTTTTTTTTTCGAGATGGAGTCTCGCTCTGTCACCCAAGCTGGAGTGCAGTGGCGCCATCTCGGCTCACTGCAACCTCCGCCTGCCGGGTTCCCACCATTCTCCTGCCTCAGCCTCCCGAGTGGCTGGGACTATAGGCGCCTGCCACCACGCCCAGCTAATTTTTTGTATTTTTAGTAGAGACGGGGTTTCAACGTATTAGCCAGGTTGGTCTCGATCTCCTGACCTCGTGATCCGTCCGCCTTGGCTTCCCAAAGTGCTGGGATTACAGGTGTGAGCCACTGCGCCCGGCCGTTGTCTGCTTCTTATGCTAGGAAGTGTAGGTCCGTTTTTTAAAATATCCTCCCCATGCATTCAAATTTGTCTCCCCCAGTTCTGCAGCTATTTTTTTTTTTTAAGGCTCATTACTGAGCAAACATCTGTTTACGACCCACCTCTGTAAATCCCTAAATGAATGACGAACTTTGAAATGACTTCATGAGGTTCTCAGATACAGTAAATTATCAGCTGCACAATCTGGGGAGAAGAGACTAAGGGGAAAGGAGTGACTTTATTTTTTAGTAATAACATGACTCAAAACCTCGACTATTTGTTATATCACCCCTACCCAGGCGTGAGTTGCTTCTGGGGTCTCTGAAATAGAGCAAATTAATATTTTCATTTAGTTTCATTCTTGAAAGGGTGAGTTTCTCCACACGCATCATGGCTTTGTCTTCTGGATAGAGGCAATAAATAAGCAAACAGTAAATAATTAAAATGATTCAGTAGTGATAAGTGCTGTTGAGAAAATAAAACAGATTTATTTTAGGAGGTGGGTTCAGGAAAGGTCTCTCTAAAAAGGTGGCACTTGAAACGAGACCTAAATGACATGAAAGAACCTCTGAGAAGGTGTCTGTGGTACAGCAAGTACAAGATTCTGAAGCACAACAGATTTTGATTGAAAAGGGGTTGAAGAGAACTTGGTGAACAGAGAAGGGGAGAGATAGGGGATGAGGTCAGAGTGATGTGTAAGGACCAGGACATCAGAGGCCATGATGGGGTCTTTGGGTTTTATTTCAAATACACCGGGGAGCCTTCAGAAGCTTTAAGCAGGGGCATGATGTAATTTGCTGTACATTTTTCAAGATCATACTGGTAGTCATGTGAAGAAAGGATGGTGGGGCAGAATGAATGGCTGCAGGGAAATGAATTTATAAGCCATCCATGGGGTTCAGGTATGGGATTATGGCAGCTTGGTCTATCACTTAGGATTAGGATTGTGATACTAATGGCTGATTATGTCATAAACTCAACTATATTGGCTTCATCAAAGGGGTTTCTCACATAAGAAGTCTGTTGATGGCAGTCCATGGCAGTCCATGGCTGCTCTTTTGTGCCTTCAGAGTCCAGGCTCTTTCTGTTTTCAGCCTCTGTCATTCCAACATGTTGCTCTTGTTCTCATGGCTGACAGATGGCTGTTGTACCTCCATTGCATGTGCCTTTTTAGGCCAGGAGGGCAAAAGGGAAAAGGCACTTCCCTTTTATCAGGAAAATATTGTACTGGTTATGGTTACCTGCAGAAAACTAAATTTACTCCAGCAATACTACTGCAATCCTACTTGGCCCCTGTGATGTTCAAGACCAGATGCTAAAGCCTCGTCACCACTGCTCCTGGAAGATCCAGATCAGACTGAGTTCCCAGCACAGCTAACTCCCCTGTTCTCTTCTTCTTCCTTGGTAATGGAACCCCTGATTCATACATGGACTCATGACTGTCCACGAGAAAGACTACATTTCCCAACTCCCATGCATCTAGGTAAGGCATATGGCTCGGTTCTGGTTAGTGGGATTTAGGCCGAAGTGTCATGTGAATGAGCCCTCCTTTGTCTGACCTTCTTCCTTTTGTGGACTGGAAAGCTGATATGATGGCTTGAGCTGCAACAGCCATCTTGGATGATGAGGAGGAAGCCATACATGAATGTGGCAGAAAAACAAGAGAAGAAGGTTGGCTTGCTCATGACTGTAGAGTTGCCAGATCTTGCTTTCTTCAAGAAAAGTGTCTAAATGGCTTTCTTTCTAGCCTTCAGAGAGAATCCGAAAACCTCTATCGTTAGGAAAACCTCCATCTAGAGGAAGGGCAGAAAGCAACTGAAACCTAGCTCCCCTCCTCACCCCTGTCCCTGCTCCCTAAAGACTAAAGGTTGGATGGGCCTGGGTGATGTGATGAAATATGCCAATCTTGATCACGTGCCAGATGCCTCCATGTCAATCTTCTGGCTTCCCTGGGTCACACTGGAAGAAGGATTGTCCTGGGCCACACATAAAATACACTAACACTAACAATAGCTGATGAGCTAAAAAAAAGAAATTGCGGCTGGGCGCGGTGGCTCATGCCTGTAATCCCAGCTCTTTGGGAGGCCGAGGTGGGTGGATTACGAGGTCAGGAGATGGAGACCATCCTGGCTAATACAGTGAAACCCCGTCTTTTCTTTTCTTTATATTTTTGAGACAGAGTCTTTCTCTGTTGCCCAGGCTGGAGTGCAGTGGCATGATCTCAGCTCACTGCAACCTCCACCTCCCAGGCTCAAGCAATTCTCTCACCTCAGCCTCCTAAGTAGCCAGGACTACAGGGGTGTGCAACCACAGCCGGTGAATTTTTCTATTTTTTATAGAGATTAGGTCTCTCACCATATTGTCCAAGCTGATTTTGAACCCTTGGGCTCAAGTGAGCCTCTCACTTCAGCCTCCCCAAGTGCTAGGATTACAAGCATGAGTCACAGTGTTTGGCACCCAATGACATTTTCTATTTCCATGTTCTCATAGTGTTGTAGTTTAGATATTTCTCTCCTCTGAATCTCATGTTGAAATTTGATCCCCAAGGTTGGGGGTGGGGCCTTAACAGAGGTGACTGGGTCATGGGGCAGATCCCTCATGAATAGATGAATGCCCTCCCTTGGAGGTGAGTGAGTTCTCACTCTGTCAGCTACTGAGAGAGCTGGTTGTTAGAAAAAAGGCTGGCACCTCCCTCTTTCTCTCTCGTTCATTCTCTCGCCATGTGCCTGCTGCCCACACTGGCTTTCCTTCACCTTCTGCCACGAGTGGAACAGCCTGAGCCCCTCACCAGAGGCAAATGCTGGCATCATGCTTCTTGTATCACTTGCAGAATCATAAGCCAAGTAAAACTTTATTTTATTTTATTTTTGAGAGTATCTGTCGCCCAGGCTGGAGTGCAGTGGCACAATCTCAACACACTGCAGCCTCCGCCTCCCGGGTTCAAGCGATTCTCCTGCCTCAGCCTCACATGTAGCTGGGATTACAGGCGTACGCCACCATGCCCAGCTAATTTTGTGTGTGTGTGTGTGTGTGTGTATTTTTAGTAGAGACGGGGTTTCACCATATTGGCCAGGCTGGTCTCAAATTCCTGGCCTCAAGTGATCCACCCACCTTGGCCTCCCAAAGTGCTGGGATTACAGGTGTGAGCCAATGTGCCTGGCAGAAACATTTTTCTTTATAAATGACCAACTCAGATATTTCTTTACAGCAGCACAACAATGGACTAAGACACACAGGCAACAGTGTTACTAAATTTTTTGCTACTAAATAACAAGGATCCCCTTTCCTTCCTCTAGCTTCTGGTAATATTTTCTTAACTTTTTTATGAGCCCTCTCTTACAACCTTTTAGGGGCCCTGATCAATTCTGCTAATGGTCTCTTCAGGGTCCTTAGGACTTCTACTGACCACTGGATCATTAAGCCACTAGTATATATTCTAGGATCTTACGAGAGCAGCAGCCCACTTCCAGGTAACAAAATCTGTTGATTTTTCTTTTGAGACGGAGTTTTGCTCTTGGCCAGGCAGTGGTGCAGTGTCCAGGCAGAGTGCAGTGGTGCAATCTCAGCTTGCTGCAACCTCCACCTCCTGGGTTCAAGCATTTCTCCTGCCTCAGCCTCCCAAGTAGCTGGGATTACAGGCACCTGCCACCATGCACCGCTAATTTTTGTAATTTTGGTAGAGACGGAGTTTCACCATGTTGGCCAGGCTGGTCTGGAACTCCTGACCTTAGGTGATCCGCCTGCCTCAGCCTCCCAAAGTGCTGGGATTACAAGTGTTAGCCAGTGTGCGCGGCCCAAAATCTGTTTTTAACTTATCTATGTAGTCCGTAGCACAGCACCTGGTAGACAGTGGATATTTGATGTGGAATTATATTTTTCAGTTCTTTGTTTTTGTCTTTTTTCACATTTTAAATGATGGCCATAGGTAGTTATGGTTATTTTCATTTTTTTTTCTTATTAGACGGAGTCCAGTGGGGAATCTTAAAGCTTTCTGCATGAAAAGAGAGTAGTAGTTTTTACAACAGATCAATGACATTTTGAAAAATTTTTCTTTTAAAATTACTTGAGCACACAATTTGAGACACTGTAATTTGTTTTTACTCCACAGGGACATTCACAGGGGCCAGGTAATAATTTATAAAATAAACACAAAGACCAAAGTCATTTGAAATTCAGACTGATTTTCTGTCTTTTTTGGGGGGAGATAAGGGGAGGTTGTTGAAAAAGATAAACCTTTCATTCATTTTTATTTAGGGCCATTCTTGCCAGCAAGGGAAATTTAATCCATTCCAACCACCAAATCATTGACTGTACATTTATTCATTAAAGTAATCAATCAGTAGGAACAGGGTTTTCTTTCTTTTAATATATTAAATGGTAAAAATGATGGGCTCATAAAAGTGTCTAGGAATTTTCATTTCTTATCTTAGGTCAGCTGTCTGCAACAGTGTAATCCCAACTGTGGGACTTTGACATAGCTTGCCTGCTTTTTCAGTTGTTTTATGAGCACATGTACCATTTGTCCATATATGTAGCTTCCCATACGCCCCTGCGCAAGAGAGCGCTAGAAACAGTAATTCCGATTAAGGGCACAAGAGAGAACAGAAGCATCAGAATTAGCACATATCTGGAGACAATCACTGGCGCCCTGGTCAGTAGTTGATGCATTCCTCCACCTGTCCCTGCAACTGCTCAGTCCTGGTGTCTATGACTGACAAGCCCTGTGGTCTGTCCTGTGTCATGGACCCTGGCAGGAACACATCCACTCATAGCCTTTGAATTTCAAAAGCAGATAATAAATGAATGCGATCACACAACTATTATTTTTCTGTCATCATAAATAATTTATGAGGAAGGTCTTTAATATTTTTTAAGATGGTTGATATTTTAAAGAAAATAGCACATTTGGCCAGGCGTGGCGGCTCATGCCTGTAATCCCAGCACTTTGGGAGGCTGAGGCAGGTGGATCGCCTGAGATCAGGAGTTTGAGACCAGACTGACCAACTTGCAGAAACCCTGTCTCTCCTGAAAATACAAAATTAGCCAGGCATGGTAGTGGGTGCCTGTAATCCCAGCTACTCAGGAGGCTGAGGCAGGAGAATCACTTGAACCCAGGAGGTGGAGGTTGCGGTGAGCTGAGATTGCGCTACTGCACTCCAGCCTGGGCGACAAGGGTGAAATTCCATCTAAAAAAAAATGAGCACATTTAAACAGTTTTTATTGCTGCGCAACTTGCACTCAGAAAACTGTGTCAATTGTAAACATACAGATCAACATTTCACAAATAGAACACACCTGTGTAACCAGCACCCAGATCAAAAAGCGCCATCTCATGCACCCCTTTCTAATTCTTCCAGTTACTGATCCTAAAAGTAACCACCACCTTGACTTCAAATACCATAGATTAGTTTTGCCTGTTGCTAAAACTTTACATAAACATAGTTATATGGTAAGTAGCCTTTTTAAAGCATTTATTTTTAAAGCTTTCTTCAGGCATGATGTTGTACAATATATTCCATATATTTAGAGGATACAAGTTGATGAGTTTTGACATATGAATACACCCATGAAACCAACACCACAATCAAGATAATGAACATAGCCATCACTCCCAAAGTTTCCTTGTCTACCCTCTCCCTGCCCCTCCTCTACTCTCCCCAGGCCACCACTGATCTGCTTCTGTCACCATAAATCAGTTTGCATTTTCTAGAATTTGATGGAAGTGGAATCATAAGAATGTACTCTTTTTTTGGTCTTTCACTGCCTATAATTATTTTGAGATGTACCCATGCTATTTTGTGTACCAGTAGCTTGTTGTTTTATTGCTCTTTAGTATTCTGTTGTTTGGACACACCACAATTTCTTTATCCACTCCTCTGTTAGTAAGTACTTTTTTGCATGTGTCTTCCTTTGCTTAACATTATGCTTGTGAGATTCATTCTTAGTAGGACATTTTTGGAAGAAAAGGGAAAGTTACTGAGTAACACACCAAGGGCTAAAACTCTACGCCAGAAAAGATGAATCAATCTACATTTGTGAGGTCATGGTCCACCTTAAGTCATTCATATGTATAATTTAAGAATTTATTTTCTCATGGGTGGAGTGACCAAGGTCTTAACTGTAACTACCACCTACAACAAAGATTTCCTGCTCACTATCTGTATCAGCCATGGGTCAACAGTTGTTCTGATCTGTGTGCCTTCATTCAAATACAGGCTGAAGAACCCCCACCCCGACCCCCATCTGGGGGCATAATGATCTTGTGGCAGAGAAAAAAGGGTTAAGGCCAAACCACCCAACAGCTCTTCAAGCTTCTTCTCACATTTCCTCAGCCAAAGTAAGTCAAATGCCCACCCCTGACATAAGTAGGGCAGAAAAGTATAATCCTCAGTTAGGGATGCACCGCAAGCCACATGGCTAGAGACAAGGATATATCATTTTCTTACAAGGGAAGGCAGAAAACAAGTAGGAACAGTAATACAATCTACCCTTTCACTATATGCTCACTGTCTCACACATCTTGTACAAAGTAGATGCTCAATAAATGCTTTTGACTCTACCTCCTGGGCTCAAGCCATCCTCACATTTCAGCCCCTTCCTGAGTAGCTGGGATCATAAGCATATGCCACCATGGCTGGATAATTTTTGTATCTTTTTCCAGAGACAGCGTCTCACCATGTTGCCCAGGCTAGTTTCAAACTCCTGGCTTAAGCGATCCTCCCACCTAAGCCTCCCAAAGTGCTGGGAGTACAGGTGTGAGCCACTGCGCCTGACAGCACTTTAAAGTTTTAAGACTTTTTCAGGCTGGGCGCGGTGGCTCACGCTTGTAATCCCAGCACTTTGGGAGGCCGAGGCGGGCGGATCACGAGGTCAGGAGATCGAGACCACGGTGAAACCCTGTCTCTACTAAAAATACAAAAAAATTAGCCGGGCGTGGGGGCGGGCGCCTGTAGTCCCAGCTACTCGGAGAGGCTGAGGCAGGAGAATGGCGTGAACCCGGGAGGCGGAGCTTGCAGTGAGCCGAGATGGCGCCACTGCACTCCAGCCTGGGTGACAGAGCGAGACTCCGTCTCAAAAAAAAAAAAAGACTTTTTCAGTTTTAATCATCCCCCCATTCTTCCTTTGCCAATGTATTTTCTTTACCTTTAAAAGCAAGTTTACCTTTAATTAAGAAATAAATAATTTCCTGCATGCCTCATTTATCTCATTTAATACTTGGTTGCCTATACAAGTGACCAAAAACATACAAAAAATGTTTAACACCAGTAATCATCAGAGAGATGCAAATCAAGACTACGAGGAGATACTATCTCACACCAGTCAGAATGGCTATTATTAAAACGTCAAAAAATAACAGATGCTGGTGAGGTTACAGAGAAAAGGGAATGCTTATACACTGTTGGTGGGAATATAAATTAGTTCACCCTTTGTGGGAAGCCGTTTGGAGAATTCTTTCTAAAACTAGAATTACCATTCAACCCAGCAATCTCATTACTGGGTATATACCCAAAGGTAAATATATGTACCCCAAAAGAGACCTGCACATGTGTGTTTATCACAGTGCTATTCACAATAGCAAAGACATAGAATCAATCCAGGTGTCCATCAGTGGTGGACTGGAGAAAGGAAATGTGGTACATAGACAGCATGGAATACTACACAGCCATAAGCAAGAATGAAATCATGTCCTTTGCGGCAACATGGATGTAGCTGGAGGCCATTATCCTAGGTGAACCAATGCAGAAACAGAAAACCATATACCACACGTTCTTACTTATAAGTAGGAGCTAAACATTTGGTATACACAAACACATAGATGAGAACAATAAATATTGGAGATTCCCAAAAAGGGAAGGGGGAGGGCAAGGATTGAAAAACTACCTGTTGGGAACTATGCTCACTACCTGGATGATGAGATCAATCCCACCCCAAACCTCAGCATCCTGAAATATACTCATGTTACAAACATGCACATGTACCCCCAGATCTAAAAAACCAAGAACTTGGTCATCTGGTTTCTTCTCCTCAGGATACTAGGAGGTTTTAGGGCATGCATGGTGGTGTATGCCTGTAGTTCCAGCTACTTGGGAGGCGGAGGTGAGAGGATCACTAGAGCCCAGGAGTTCAAGCCCAGCCTGGGCAACATAGGGAGATCCCATCTTTTAAAATCTATACTAGGAGGTTTTAGACTGTTTCTTGGGATCCAATGAATCCAATGATCCCAACAATTTTCCCCAATCCCCTCTCTACCCTCCTCAGGCTATGAGCATGATACTCTCCATTTTTCTTTCCCTACCTGTCGACCTCCTGTTCCTGCATTCAGGTTCTACTTGAATCACAGACCCTCCCATCATGTTAGGACAGTGGGCCTGGTGCGGTGGCTCATGCCTGTAATCCTAGCACTTTGGGAGGCTGATGTGGAAGGATCCCTTGAGACCAGGAGTTCAAGATCAGCCTGGGCAACATAGCAAAACCCCGTCTCTACAAAAAATACAAAAATTAGCTGGGTGTGGTGGTGCACACCTGTAGTCCCAACTACTTGGAAGGCTGAGGTGGGAGGATCACCTGAGCCTGGGATGTCAAGGCTGCAGTGAACCAAGATCATGCCACTGCACTACAGCTTGGGTGACAAAATGAGACTCTGTCTCCAAAAAAAAAAAAAAAAGCAAAACACAGGGTTAAGAAACTATCGGCACCTTGTCAAAATTCCTACCAAAAGGTCTTCCTCTGTTAAGCCAGTGAAGGAGGAGGTCTGGACTAAGATCAACTCAACCATATTTTCTTATGACCACACTACTGAATGGTTAATTTTCTTGTATTATTAGTTTACACGGGGCCTAGGCTAACTGGCATAGCTGTGCACCTCTCTAAAAGGAGTCTTTTATGTCTTATGTTGTCTGAGAATCCACCTCATCTACACTGTGCTGCAGCCTCTACCTTATATTGTAAAATTAAAATTTACTCATGAACTATGAAAGTCATGCTCTTTATTTGGGCTCATGATCATACTTGCTGTCCCTGGAAGGTTTAAAAATTCCCATTTCTGAAAGCTTAGTTCCAAACTTGCACTGACTACCAACTACTAATATTACCTGTTTGAAGGAGTCATTATAAAATACTCTTTGAGAATGTAGCTTATGTGTAGGTGTTGGAAAAATACATTTACTTGGTGATTCTTGGCTATAGTTGGCTTCAGGTATGGTTGGATGTGGAGTGATTTTGTGTACTTGAGGCCCTCTATCTTTTTTTTCTTTTTTTTGAGATGGAATCTCACTCTGTCACCCAGGCTGGAGTCAGTGGCACAATCTCGGCCCACTGCAACCTCCGCCTCCAGGGTTCAAGCGATTCTCCTGCCTCAGCCTCCTGAGTAACTGGGGCTACAGGTGCCCACCACCATGCCTGGCTAATTTTTTTGTATTTTTAGTAGAGATGGGGGTTTCACCATATTGGCCAGGCTGGTCTTGAACCCCTGACCACGTGGTCTGCCCACCTCAGCCTCCCAAAGTGCTGGGATTACAGGCATGAGCCACTGCGCCTGGCCTGAGGCCCTCTATCTTTGCTCTACCCTTAGCTGGGACCCAAGAGCAGCACGGCAGTTGAGGAAAAGCCTGGTATCCAAGCCCAGGCTCCCCATGGCATTCCCTTCCCTACCACTTACGAGGAGTGTAGCCTGGATGAAGCTACTTCACATCTCTGTGTTCCAGCTTTTCAACTGTAAAATGGACTATTTCTAAAATAGTACTACATACCTCCAAAGTTAGTCACGAGGGCTAAAGGAGTTAATGTAAGTAGAGCACTTAGAACAGAGGCTGGCAACTAAGAAAGCGCTGTAGAAATGTTAGCATTATTAGTGGGCTGGATCAACCCACTCTGTCCCTCCATGGGGTGAGCATCCTGTTGGGATCTGCTGGGGCATTCCTGTCTGCAAATGGAATTGTGAGGTGGTTCAGTGATGCTGCAGTTTCATCTAATTCCTGAGTAGGACTGGCACCAGGCCACTTTGAGCAGTGAAGTTGGTCTTCAGGAGTATTTGGTTCTTCCCATCAGTTTTTGAGTCTTATTCTTCTCTTTGTCCCAGTTGGCCAATGTCTTGCTGATCCAGATCCTGACAACAATGGCAATGGTATGGGTCCACTCCTATCAGAACCAATGCATACATATTTCCAGTTTCTCATTATACATTTTTTTTTTGAGGCAGAGTCTTCCTCTGTCGCCCAGGCTGGAGTGCAATGGTGCAATCTTGGCTCACTGCAACCTCTGCCTCCCGGGTTCAAGCGATTCTCCTGCCTCAGCCTCCCAAGTAGCAGGGACTACAGGTGCGTGCCACCACACCCGGCTAATTTTTTGTATTTTTAGTAGAGATGGGGTTTCACCATGTTAGCCAGGATGTTTCATTTTACTTTAAATGTATCCAATGAAAGATCTATCCATCCACCCACCCACCCACTCACCCATCCATCTATCCGTCCATCCAACAAACATTTATGGAGCACCTCCTATGTGCTAGGCAAACTCAAGGCATTGGGATAGGCTAGGAAATGGCATCATTTCTGTCTTCAAGAAGCTTGACATTGATATTGGGTTAATCCACAGGAAATGACACAAAATGCCGAGAAGTCTGGCATTTTGATAGACTACTAAGAGAGATATTGACCTTTTTTCAGGGGCTATTTCAAGACCTTTACATGGTAACATGAAAAGCACCCTCTACTTATTTAAAGACTTGATTTCTTATACAGGTATTTAAAAAGAGCATGAAGCTGGGACATTCTAAGAGCCAAGAAGTTAGGAAGGCAGTGAAAGGGGAGTAGGTATCGTGGATAAAAGTTAGAAGTTTAGGTAAAAATTGTGTGTCATAAGCTCTGCAGCTGGGACTTATCTGCCCTGCCCAAAATGGGCCAGTAGTTGTGCACTGAGGCTCATCAGCACAGCATGAGGACGAGGTGATGATCAGATCCTTCTTTCTGGCTGCAGGACCGAGGGTGCTATTGCTGCAGCTGGCGAGGATGATCACAGCACCGTCCAGACATCTCCAGTGAGTAAGGCACCCGTCTGATGGTGCTGCAATGCTCATTCTATTTCCAGCAAGTTATTAGAAAAGTGTGCGTAATCATTGTGTAAAATGCCAGCAGAGTTACCTTTGTGTGGTTTTTCTCACTTGAGATCTCAAAGTCAAGTCGAAATTCTTGACGGGCTGTCCCTGTTCTTAGTAGCTGGATTCCCACCTCATTCAGTACAATGTCTCCCACGACTTTCCAACGTGCCTCTTGGTTCTGTCAAGCTGCTCCCTTTCTTGCTCACTAAAAATGACCTAATTCCCTTGGCCAGGTGTGGTGGCTCACACCTGTAATCCCAGCACTTTGGGAGGCTGAGGCAGGTGGATTATGAGGTCAGGAGTTGGAGACCAGCCTGACTAACATGATGAAACCCTGCCTCTACTAAAAATACAAAAATTAGCCTGCAATCCCAGCTGCTCAGGAGGCTGAGGCAGGAGAATTACTTGAACCCAGGAGGTGGAGGTTGCAGTGAGCCGAGATTGCGCCACTGCACTCCAGTCTGGGCAAGAGTGAGACTCTGTCTCAAAAAAACAAAACAAAACAAATCAAAACAAAACAAAAAAACCTCATTTCCACCTCAAGGCTTTCACTCCCCTTTTCCCCCTTGATTAGATACTTCTTTTTGCTTTCTCCCATACTTTTCTGGCTCCACTTAAAACTTCTTCAATGAAGCATTCCAGAATTGCTTCACATCCTTTAATAATCTCTATTTCCCCCTGTGAATTTCCAGGCTACTGTGCACATAATTTGGGTTACACAATTTAGACTTTAATTACATATTGCATTGCAACGCTGGCTAGTTATTTTATGTGCTGGTGTGGTTAACTGATCGAGTGGGAAGCTTCCTGCTCCTTCCCTGGGCATGTCCCCGCACCCAGCACAGTGCTGAGGCTATAGTAGGTATCCAACACTTGTACCGGTACATCCAGTGTATACAGTATTGCAGGTATGGATCCCAGCTTTTCAAAGTCTGAAGCTTATACAATTTGAAGGAGCCTTTTCCTTAAAGGAAAAGACTACAAGATTATGAATACAAAACCAGGAGCCAAAGTGAATATTTAGTGAATACATCTCTAAGGCTGCATTTTGGGGAGGAAGCCTTCACAGGAGAGAGACTCTGGAGCTCCAGCAGCCCTGAAATGGACAAATCTAGAGGTGTTTTTGGCCTTCACAATCCATCTTCTCCATCTGTCACATACAAACTGAACATCAGGCCTCATTCTGTCTCCCAGCGGCGCACCTTCCCTACCTTGGTAAACCGGCAAGGAACTCCCCTGATTTAGTCTGCGCCAGCTCATAGGGCTGGGTGTGTAATTGCTAGGGAGGAAAACAGTGGTTGACAATTAAGCATCAACAGTGTCATTGATCTTTTGGGGAAGAGAAGAGGAGCTTGTAGCAGCCAAAGTATCTACACATTTATGTGTTATGTATTTATTCTATAAATGTATTTATGCCTTATATGGCATATGTCATTTAAACTGGAACAGGCAGAGTGTCAAGAGGCCAGGGCTGTATATTTATCATTTGAGCACCGTGCAGGGGGCTGAGCCATTTCCTCTCCATCTAAGCTGTTGTTTGGAATCTGACCAGCTGGTGTCACTGTGGGACCACGAATACAGGCATCTTCAGCGCCCTTGGATTAGAAGAATTTTGGATTGGCGTTGCAGCCCTGGGAAAGGTAACCTTCCTCCCACCCAGCGCCAGCCTCCACCAGACCTCCTCTCTCCCCCTGCCTGCATAGTTTATAAAATTGAGAACTAGCTGACGGATTTAATTTTGATGGAGAATTACCTGTAGGCAAGAGGGCAATCAAACTCATACTGTTAAAGGGCGGGGGGACAAAGGTAATGAATCTGTTCTGTACGTTTAGCAAATGGAGAGTGTCAGGCTAATAATCCGTCAGCTCCTTTTTCCTATGCAATAAGCTTCCCTTACATCTTGTTAGGTACAACGAACTCAGCGCTATCTATAAGGGGCTGATTAACCAAGCAGTGCCTTTTCCAAGCTTCTCATTTCCTGTGTCCTTTCTGCCACCTGCGCTTCATCTAGTTGGACCATCAAGGAGTCCCAGGTGAAATGGGGATTTCAATTGAGTCTCTCAGTCACCAAGTTTTAGCAAATTATGGAGGTTTGGTGGGGGAGAAGCTCGAGAATAAAAGCTGAGAAGTGCTTTGGAATTCACTGCAGGTGGAAGGCATTTCTGCCTGCGTTTCCTGTCACTGTTGCAAATCATGTACAGTCTTTCATGGACAACGGGGGATCAGATAAAGCTCTCCAAGTTTAACTTTTGTTAAAAGAAGAGTCCTGCTGACCCAGGGTCATTAACTGGTTATCCCCAGTTTGCCAAGGCTGCCATAATAAAGTACCACAGACCGAGCGGCATCAACAGCAGACATTTATTACCTGACAGTTCTGGAGGCTGGAAGTCCAAGAGGAAGGTGCAGGCAGGGCTGGGTTCTGGTGAGGCCTCTGTCCTTGCGTTGTAGATGGCACCTTCTCACTCCGTCCTCATGCGGTCTTCCCTCTGTGTGCTCGCATCCCTGCTACCCCTTCCATGTCCACATTTCCTCTTCTTACAAAGACACGAGTTAGCTTCAATTAGGGCTCACCCCAGTGGTCTCATTTAACCTAATCACCTCTTTACAGGCTCTGTCTTCAAATACATCTCATTCTGAGGTACTAGGGGTTAGGGCTTCAACATAAGAATTTGGAGGAAACATAATTTAGCCTCTACCCCTATCCCCATCCCTTCACTGGTCTGGATTGAAGTTGGCCAGTTTGACATGCTGATTATCTGACAGAAATGTGTCTCCTCGGCTTTTATTTTATTTTATTATTATTTTTTGAGACAGGGTCTGGCTCTGTCACCCAGGCTGGAGTGCAGTGATGTGATCTCAGCTCACTGCAGCCTCTACCTCCTAGGTTCAAGTGATTCTCGTGCCTCAGCCTCCTGAGTAGCTGGGACCACAGGTGTGCCCCACCACGCCTGGCTTTTTGTAATTTTTGTAGAGATGAGGTTTTGCCACGTTGCCCAGGCTGGTTTCAAACTCCTGGGCTCAACTGATTCACCTGCCTTGGCCTCCCAGGGTGCTGGCATTCCCTTCAGCTTTTTTTTTTTTTTTTTTTTTTGAGACAGAATCTCGCTCTTTTGCCCAGGCCGGAGTGCAGTGGCGTTATCTCGGCTCACTGCAAGCTCCGCCTCCCGGGTTCACGCCATTCTCCTGCCTCAGCCTCCTGAGTAGCTGGGACTACAGGCGCCCGCCACTGCGCCCGGCTAATTTTTTGTATTTTTTAAGTAGAGACGGGGTTTCACCGTGTTAGCCAGGATGGTCTCGATCTCCTGACCTCGTGATCCGCCCGCCTCGGCCTCCCAAAGTGCTGGGATTACAGGCGTGAGCCACTGTGGCCGGCCCCCTTCAGCTTTTATATGCCATTCTGAGTAGCGTGGTTCATACTTGCCAACAGTCCATGATCCTCCTCTTCAGAACCATGAGAACATAAATAATTTCTTCTCGATGCCCACAGACCCTCCCTGAAGACCGCAGAACCTGGGAGGACAGAGGGACCTGTTCAGGTGACAGGACCTAGGGCCTTGCCCAGGGTTCCTAAAGAGTTTTTGATTGATCCCAGGGTTCCCTAGCTTGGTCTTCTTTCTTTTGTCTTCAGGCTTTTGCTGGAGTGCAGTGGTGTGATCTCAGCTCCTGCAACGTCTCCTTCCTGGGTCCAAGCAATTTTCATGCCTCAGCCTCCCGAATAGCTGGGATTACAAATGTGCGCTACCACACCCGACTAATTTTTGTATTTTTAGTAGACATGGGGTTTCACCATGTTGGCCAGGCTGGTCTTGACCTCAAGAGATCTGCCCACCTCAGCCTCCCGATGTGCTGGGATTACAGGTGCGAGCCACTGCAACCAGTCTTCAGGCTTTAGATACGCATTTTAAATAAATTCTTCTGCCAAGATGTTGTAAAGTTAATGTATTGAAAATAAAGTTGATTCAAAAATAATTGAACTCACAGTGTATTTTTGCTATGCAGTACAGAAAGCTTTCACCTTTTACCACATAAAAATAAAGCAAAACGAATTAAAATAATGTGCAGATGTTATGCTCTTATCAAATTAGCAAGTAATAATGTTCATGCTAGAAAATTTAGAAAGTATAAATAAACAAAAGGAAGAAAAATCAATTATACACAGCTCTTAATATAGAGTTATTTATCTCTACTTCTTTTTAGGTGTAAACATATTTTACCAAAAAAAGAGAGAAAGATTATACCATAATACTGCCTTTTTTTTTTTTTTCAGATGGAGTCTTGCTTTGTCGCCCAAGCTGGAGAACAGTGGTGCCAACCTCCGCCTCCCATGTTCAAGTGATTCTCTCACCTCAGCCGCCCAAGTAGCTGGGATTACAGGCACGCGCCACCACATCCAGGTAATTTTTGTATTTTTAGTGGAGATGGGGTTTCACCATGTTGGCCAGGCTGGTCTTGAACTCCTGACCTCAGGTGATCTGCCCGCCTCGGCCTCTCAAAGTGCTGGGATTATAGGTATGTGCCACTGTGCCCAGCCTATAATATTGCTTTTTAACAAAGAGAAAAAAGTTAACTAAACTGCCACCCCCAACCAAATCAGCAACTTAATGGAATTAATGAATCCAGTCTTGTATACAATAAATGTTGCTTGCCTACCATACCAGCACTGTTCTAGGGCTGGAGACGTGGGGGTGAACAAAATAGACAAAGTCCCTGCACTCACATTCTAGTGGAGAGACATAAACAACAAGTAGCAAATCAATATGTGCAGCATTTCATGGATTCCAAATGCATATACATTTTTAGAGCATCTCTGATACTGGGATGCATCTTAGGGTCACTGTTGGTCTGTAGTGGTCACTGCCTGAAAACGTGTGACATCAAAAACTTCAGGATAGGTGTCAAGAGCATGGAAGACAATCCCAGAGACAATATGGCCCAGTCCCTTAGCGTCTATGAACAAATGGTCCTGGGGTGGAAGTCGGGGCAGCAAGGAATTAGCAGAATGTAGCAACCTCCTGGAAGCGGGAGTTAAGTTGTCCTGCACTGCATGGTGCATAGCTGGCCAGGAGGCCAGCACTGGTGGCTTTTTGGTCTCTTATGAATTTATTTTAAGAAATGCTGCAAAACCAATGATCTTAAGGTACCGAAGATGACATTGTTTGGCAAAATGTAAACATAAGACAGCTGTAAGTCAAAAAATGAGTCACATGAGTGGGATTCTGAGAAAGTTTTAGGAATATATTTTTTTTTTTTTTTTTTTGGGATGGAGTTTCACTCTTGTCACCCAGGCTGGAGTCAGTGACGTGATCTCTGCCCACTGCAACCTCTACCTCCCAGGTTCAAGCAATTCTCCTGCCTCAGCCTCCCGAGTAGCTGGGATTATAGGCATGCACCACCACGCCTGGCTAATTTTTGTATTTTTAGTAGAGATGGGTTTTCACCATGTTAGCCAGGCTGGTCTTGAACTCCTGACCTCAGGTGATCCACCTGCTTTGGCCTGCCAAAGTGCTGGGATTAGATGCGTGAGCCACTGCACCCGGCCTGTTTTAGGAATATCTTAATCGATCTATTTCATGTCTTCAAAATGCATGCACAGGGGTGATACATGATAAAATCTATCCCCAGTCAGGTCTAAAAAAGCTCTTTTAATGAGCATAAAATGATTGTCTACGTAGTAAGAAAGCATGATGTCGTTGTTGAGTTAGCAGTGGTGTTTCTCTTAGTGGTATATAAAACGTGCCTACATGTCACAACCCACAGTGTCTTAGATTTTGTGAAATATGGTGGTCCATTAGGCAGTGATTAAGTGGCTCAGATAAATTTATGGTAAACTTGGAAGCACCCAGCTGGACAAAGTGATTTGCATGGTGGGATGTGGAACTCAGCTTCAGGTTGGCCTGCAGAACCAGGAGCACCTGTGTTTTCGTCCTGGCTCTCCTGTGAAGTTCCTGTGTGATTCTGGGGAAATCCTTTAATTTCGCCCAGTGTTAGCTTCCTCATCGGTCAAATGATGCCATCCTGCTTATTTGGTAGGGGGTGAAATGATGGTCAGATGATTTATGGGTAACAAAGTTTACCTAAGACCATCCTGCGGGTCTGTGCTTGGCGCTGGGAGTATGGCACTGAAGAAGGCAGAGATGGTACCACTCCTTTAGGGGATAACATTTGATGACATACCGATCCAGTTTCCCTCGCCTATCCGGGAGACCTTTTCTGGTTCTTTCTGCTTTCTCTGCCCAACTAATAAAAAGTAACATGCAATGTGTCAGGAAGTGTGTGAGCATTTTTCATCACTCATTTAAGCCATATTTGAAAGAAATAAGTGGACACTATTAAACTGATTTTTAAGACCTGACAATTGTTTAATTCATTTAACATTTGTATTGGGCCTTGGCAAAAATGTAAAACAAAAGAAGTTGACCTTCAGAAGGCCAAGTATCATTTTGGATAAATTTCCTCTTAGTGTTGTGGATATAACCTTTTAAGGAACTAGTGCCTCTAATTCCTTCACCCCATCCTTTTACATCTACATATTTGTGTTTTCTTTTTCTTTTCTTTTTCTTTTTCCTTTTTTTGAGAGAGTCTTGTTTTGTTGCCCAGGTTGGAGCGCAATGATGCCATCTTGGCTCACTGCAACCTCTGCCTCCCACATTCAAGCGATTCTGTTGCCCCAGCTTCCTGAGTAGCTGGGATTACAGGTGCCCACCACACCCAGCTAATTTTCATATTTTTTAGCAGAGATGGGGTTTTACCACGTTGGCCAGGCAGGTCTTGAATTCATGACCTTAAGTGACCTGCCTGCCTCAGCCTCCCAAAGTGCTGGTATTACAAGCATGAGCCACTGTGTCGGGCCCTTTTGTGTTTTCAAATTTGGCTTTTGGGAGCTAGCTTATACTAAGTGGTAAATGACTAATAAAAGCCTTGAAGCACAACCCTTCTGAAATGTTTGCATTTTAACTGGGATCAGTGCTTTGAGGTAAAAAAAAAAAAAAAAAAAAAATATATATATATATATATATATATATATATATATTTTACACATGGATTTCAGGTCATAATCCTTAAATAAATAACTTGATTTCCATCTGTCTCCCCCATCATCCTTCTCCCCTCCTGAGGGCTGTGTAGGAATACTTAAACCATCACAGTTATGATTGGTTACTTTGCATTCAATTAAGGTTGCTTCTATTTAGGAGGAAGTTTTATTGTTTTTGTTGTTGTTCTATTTATTTCTTATTACAATTAATTATCAAATATCTCTGAAACTCAAACACATTTTTAAGGAAAACCTCTTCCTTAACTCTTAACAGCAAAAGCCCTATGTCTAACCCCAGAGAGTTATATTTTACATTTAATTTATTTGAGAGCCTCTTATCTATGTGTTGGAATATGCCCTTGCATTTTTTTAAAAAAAGTAAGAATAATATGAATGTAAAATAACATATTTTATTGATATTCCTAATTCTCATGTCTGATTCATTTTATTTAAGGAAAAAAAATTGTGATTCCTTGATTTAACAATAAGAATGGCCTTTTTTTTGAGTTTAAAAGAATTTCTCTCTCTCTTTGCTAATAACACCATCTGACAGGATTTTAGCCAACAAGCAGCGCCTGTCATCTTGAACAGTGACGGATGTTTGTTATAGCCCAGGCTTGACTAATATTATCTGTGCAACTATGTTTTCATCATCAAGTCAGCCTAATTTGATGTGAGTTTTGAGAAATAACGCTCTCAACACCGAACAACGACCAAATAAAACCACTTTTATTTGGTTAACCAAGGTTTAATCAATAAACACATCAGCATTAAATTTGCTGCACTGCCCTGTGTTGTAACGTGGTTGTTCCCTCCCTCTGGTTATGCATTTTGTCACTTATGGAATGGAAGTTCACTGTGCATAGCAGTTCTGGCACTTGGGAAACAGAGGCACATGGATAAAGGCCTCTTTTTTAGCTCGAATTCTAGGGACATTTAGCCAGGTTCTGTCTTTGCTCTATGGGCTTCAGTAAAGAGCAGTGGTTGGGAGAAATAGTCTATCTTCGCTGATCCTGCAGCTGAAGGAGGGATGAGAGCAGGAAGAAAGGAATCAAGAACTGCCTTTCCTGTGCAAACACTAACCATTTCAACAGCGTGAGTGTCACAATGCAATCCGGATGGAAGAAGCCATTGCGTTAACAGATAACGATCCACCTCCATTCTCTTCAAAGTGATTTCTTTTTCCTCTTGAACTCCCATCAGGGAGCAAAGAGTGAAGGGACTTCAGGTTCATTTAATGTTTACTATGCCTCAAGTGTTTCCTTTGATGTCAGTATCATTCCTCTCATTTTACAACTAAGGAAACACTGGGCTCAAAAGGGTTAAATCACTTGTCCAAGGTCACATAGATGTCAATAGAAGAAGTAAGCTTTTGATTCCTAAAATATATATAATTTCCAAATTATTATATATATTATTATATACATATTAAATATATAATTTCTAATATACATATTAGAAAATTGCACTGCTTATTTGTACAGACAACAGTTCATATTTGTAGAACTTTAAATCTTGTGTTATAGGCTTTTGTTTTCTTTTTTGAGACAGAGTCTCGCTCTGTCACCAGGCTGGAGTGCAGTGGCATGGTCTCAGCTCACTGCGACCTCTGCCTCCCTGGTTCAAGCGATTCTCCTGCCTCAGCCTCCTGAGTAGCTGGGACTACAGGTACGCACCACCACGCCTGGCTAATTTTTGTATTTTTAGTAGAGATGGGGTTTCACCATGTTGGCCAGGATGGTCTCGATCTCTTGACCTCGTGATCCACCTGTCTCGGTCTCCCAAAGTGCTGGGGTTATAGGCAGTATTATAGGCTTAAAAAAAAAAAACCCTACATGCCATAAAGGTAAAAGCTACTGTTAGAAACTTTTGGAAAAGTGGAAGACGAGTGGCCTTTGTAATTAAACATAACTGGGCTTGAAGCCCTCAGCTAGCGGTGTGGCCTTGTGTGACAATGATTTTCCCTCCCCCCACCTCATATTCTTCATTTATAACAGGAGAATGCTTCTACTGAGAAATTGTGGACACTCTATAAATGTTACTTTGGGATAATTCTAAACATATCACATGCACTGATCACAATGAAGGAATTTTTTTTAAGTATGTTCAATATTTCTTTAGGGTGTTATTTAATTAATCTCCACACTTCTACAATGTTCATGCATAATAATTTGGGCAGAGAAGTCGAGTTGATAATATGCCCTATTAATAAAACGGGTCCAATTTAATAGACTATAATGTAAAGATGGGAACAATTTATAGTTTTCCTCATTGTTTTTACTTGACTGTGCATAACTCAGCCTCCATTCTTACAGATGACAGAAAGACATATTTGACAAGTAAAGATAATGGTCTTTTTCTCTTTAAAATCATCCCTTCCAGATAAATTGGTTCAATTAACAAACTTCAGATTCCCTTTTAGGGTCTTTCCTCCCACTCATCCTTCCCACAATGTCACCTGAATGAAAGGAGAAGCTCATGAATTTCTGGGGAGCTGAGACGCCCTCTCCTTCCTGGTCACTTTGTACCCTGCACAGGGACCTGCTGAAGTGTGTTAGGTCCTGTGTGGCATCCTCCTGGTGCCTGCTGGGGAGTTCTGTTCTCCCGAACTCTGAGATGTCTTTGGACAGACCCCAGACCTCCTCAGGCCATTGGTTCCTTCAGCACTTTCATTTGAGTGTCTGTTGAGGGAAGCAGGGTAGTTAAACAGGCGGTGAGAACACAGCATAACAAATGCTACGATGGAGGAAGCGCTCAGTGTCAGGAAGCACCATCTCTATGAAAATGGAAAGTCCAAAAACAGTCATTACTTTGCTTTTGCTGGAACCCAGGTGACTTCTGGCATCAATGTAGAAATCAGGGGTGCTGAATCCACACTCTGCTTTCTGAGAAAGCTTCCTGTGAAAACTGGCTCTCGAGTTGCAAGCTGAAGGAGGTGCAGGAGGCAGCTGGCCAGACCAAGGGTTTTGAGAGTTAGGGATGGAAAGGAGGAGTGCACGTGTGAATCAGAGACTGTAGCATGTGAGAGGGCCCAGTGGGAAGCTTTTTTGAGAAACCGAAAGGTGGGGGCTGGTGTGGTGGCTCATGCCTGTAATCCCAGCACTTTGAGAGCCCAAGGCAGGCAGATGGCTTGAACCCTGGAGTTGGAGACCAGCCTGGGCAACACGGTGAAACACCATCTCTACAAAAAATTTAAAAATTAGCTAGGAATGGTGGCATGTGCCAGTAGTCTCAGCTACTTGGGAGGCTGAGGTGGGAGGATTGCCTGAGCCTAGGAAGTCAAGGCTGCAGTGAGCCATGATTGCTCCACTGCTCCACTCCAGCCTGGGTGACAGAGCAAGACCCTGTCTCAAAAAACAAAAACAAAAACAAAAACAAAAGAAACAAAGGTGGGGTACCATGTGTGTGGGTGGAGCTGGAAGTGTCATGCAACCAGGCTGAAGGAGGAAGCCGGGATCAAGTTAAGAAGGGCCTTCGTAACCATGGTAACATTGGTCACCATAGCCAGTCACTGTCAAGAAGCCACAGAAGTCTTGGAAGCAAACGAATGACATGATCCCCTTTGTGGGAAGATGACTGAGCTGTATGTACACGATGGATCTGAGGGCCTGTTGTAAGAGTCTAGGGATTTATTAGAAGGAAGACATGATTAGCTGAACAAAATCTCATTTTTATGGCATGGGTTGGTATCCAAGATCATGAAACAGAATTCCCATTTTTTTTTCTGAAAAAGTAGAAGTCAACAACATACACTAAAATGTTATCAGAAAAGTACTCTATGTTAACATACGGATAATTTTATATTCTATATATTCCATATAATATATTCTATAGTCCATGGCTCTTTCCATCCACACTCCATTGAAAATAAATTATGAAATTATTAAAAAACTCAATGAATAATAACTTACAGATTAAAATGCATACATTTAAAATCTTGCCAACTGGTCCATTACTGTAGGAGCTCTTATTAAGGTTCACATATATGCATCATCTTTCCTGGGCTCAGATCATAATCCCCCATGTTCATGTGACGTGCTGTAGACAATAAAAATGTTCGGAAGAGACATGTGATGCTGTAAGACACTGAGATTTGGGGGACAGTTTGCTACCCTAGCATAACCTGGTCTACTCTGGTGAATATAACTCTATTACATCATAAAATGATATACCAAACATGGAATTTTAAAGTATCTCAGTCTCTTATACAAATGGAAAATTTGAAAACAGTAGTTAACTTGCTTTGACTGGCACCCAGGTGACTTCTTGATGAAAATGAATGCTTCCTAGGCTTTTAGGTGTGCCAGCGATGGGAAAACTGAGAATGATGAGGAAGCGAAGGAAAAAAAGAAGTCTTTCTCCAGACCTGGCTTGGGAACTTCCCATTATCTCATCCATCTCCCTTCCCCAGCTTCCTATCTCAATCTCATTAAGCTCAGCAGGAGACACATTGGAAGAACTTCCCTTGAAGAAATATTACTTGTTACTTTCCAATAAGTGGACTAAATGGATTTAGCACCTGGGCAGTTTGTGCTAAGATGCTTATCAGCCTGAGCTGATCTGTTCACAAGTTCTGAGCACTGTGCAGGGGGATATCCAAATCCTGTTTACAGGTGCTTCAATGACACAACCGCGAATAATAATTTCAGTGAAAGTGTGCAAAAGTCGAGCCACCAAAATGCATCTTTTTTATAGTACTGTATCAGTAATTTTGCCCTATTTAAGTCATTATAACATTTAAATTCTGGTATCTCACTGTATCAAAATGCTTTGGATGCCTGTTCATTAAAATTCTCTGCATGTTATTCAGCAGCATCGTATATGAGTTGGTTCTTGGTAGTGATTTTAACATGCTTCATCCTTATTTTGTGTTCCTTTATTCCTTTCCCTGTATCGATGTGTTGCAAGGCTTTATCTCTAAAATGCTAATAGAATTGTTACTGGAGGAAGCAGCAGCTACGGAGACAGGCTCTGATCTTTTGGTGCAGCTCTAGTTCCTATGCTAGCAACAATTGAAAAAGTAGAAAGCAAACTCTGCACAACTGATGACTTGATAAGCAAAGTGCAAAGACAGGCACAAAACAGGCCAAAACATTTGCTGCTTCAAGAATATTAAAGAAAAATAATAATACAAAAAAAATAGTAAAGATTTGGGATGGAGGTCTTTCACCTAAGGAGAGAAGCTTTGTCTTTTCTGCAGATTTCACCAGTCACTGACATTGTAAGTGAATAGTGACATTTAGTAAAATAGTAAATGAAGGGAATAAAATTTACGGTTGCATGTTACTTATGATTATGTAGATTATAAGGGGAGGTTGTATGGTTTCCTTAGGTTCTTTGGAGGGAAGTCTACAGTCAAGTTTACGAAATGGAAATATGGCCCACGAGGAATAACCTCTCCTACAGCACAGGGAGGCCTGTTTCCTACTAGAAACCTGCTTCCTGTTTTTCACGTTTTTAGTCATTTTATCTAACTATTCATTTCTTGTGCCAAAATTATTTGAAGCAGTTTATGAATATTTGGCTTTTAGATGGAAAAAAACCCTACATTGTCATGAAATGCAAATTATTATTGAAAGTCCTAACTTTCCAGATTCATTCCCACCCTGCCAAGCTTTAGCCACTCAATTTACAGACAGGGATACATTTTTATTTTATTTATTTTTTGGAGACAAGGTCTCACTCTGTCGCCCAGGCTGGAGTGCAATGGCGTGATTTCGGCTTACTGCAACCTCTGCCTCCTGGGTTCAAGCCATTCTCCACCCTCTGCCTCCCGAGTAGCTGGGATTACATGCGTGTACCATCACACCAGTGATTTTTTTGTATTTTTAGTAGAGACTGGGTTTCACTATGTTGGCCAGGCTGGTTTCAAACTCCTGGCCTCAGGAGATCTATCCGTCTCCACCTCCCAAAGTGCTGGGATTATAGTCATGAGCCACCGTGCCCTGCCCAGAGATACATTAAATATCTCTTATTAATATCATCGGTGTTTGTCTAGGGTTATCATCCACGAATGAAGCAAGCCAACCACCAGCTTCAAAAGGCAGGATATGTTACCATTGATTCATCAGAATCCCAGTTGGAGTGGCTTAAGATTTTCGTACTTCTCTTTGTTATGTAGCATCAAAGGTGAGACACTGGGCACTGCTTGAGATAAAATATCCAGGAAGGGGTTTTGGTTTATGCAGAGACACAAAGTTGTGTTACTTGTGCTTCTCCCGGCTGTGGGGGATCTCCAGGTCGTCTTTCTGTGCTGAAGAGAAAACACAGTTACTGCATTCAGGTTTATGTTTTTAAATCTCCTTTTACTGAGATAACTCTATGTGACTGTCAACGCTCCTAATGGGTTTGAAGCCCGGCCATATTAAACCAGGGAGCCATCATGTCGTACTGGCGTCCGTGAGTGCACACTCCCTGTCCAAGCCGACGTGGCATTAGACAGCCTTCCAAGTTCTGGGCTCAAGCTTTGGATGTACAATCATGTTTCCTTTGGAAAATGATTTTTTTATGACTGAAATAAGATTGATTTTCCTTCTGTACGTTAGTTGCACTTGTAAAAACAGCTTTAACCAAATTTTAGGGTCGTTCTAATATTAGTCATTTCTACAATTAAAAGTGTTATGTTAACTATTCTGCAGATGAACACTTCCTTCATCATGTCTCCTTCCCTTCCTACATAAAAGCAAATAGAATCTTTTTTCTTTTTTAGATGGTGTTTCGCTTTTGTTGCCCAGGCTGGAGTGCAGTGGCACGACCTTGGCTCACTGCAACCTCCGCTTCGCAGGTTAAAGTGATTCTTCTGCCTCAGCCTCCAGAGTAGCTGGGATTACAGATGCCCGCCACCACACCTGGCTAATTTTTTTGTATTTTTAGTAGAAACGGGGTTTCACCATGTTGACCAGGCTGGTCTTGAACTCCTGACCTCAGGTAATCCTCCCGCCTCAGCCTCCAAAACTGCTGGGATTACAGGCATGAGCCACCATGTCAGGCTGCAAACAGAGTATATGTTCTCTGGAGAAAAGGTCAGAGGCTCTGTCTGGGTATGTGTGTGTTTTCTGGAACATTCTTTTTCATAGCAGTCTCTGTGAACTTCCAGATTTATATAGCCTGTAAAGGTGAAAGCAAATGTAAAGAACATTGTTTGGTTTCCTTAAAAGAGAGGTGCAGAAAATTTGTCTGGTTCTATTACTTGAATAATAAAATAAATCAGGGATTTTGAGCCTTTTTTAGAACATGTTCTATGTTACTCCAGTTAGCAATTTGCCTATTTTTTATTTTTATTTTTATTTATTTATTTATTTTTGCAGTTTGGTACAGGAAACCTTATACAGTTTGGTGTTAGAATAGACAAAGCAAAAGTTCCCTCCTCGAGGCCCAGTTCCTCAACTGAGGTAATATGAGCCACCTCACAATATTTTTGTGAGGGTTAAATGAGATAATGCGTGGAAAAAAATAGCATCACATCAAACACAAAATAGTCACTCCATAAATATCCATTGCCTTTCATTTTATAATCTGACATTCTCTTTCCTTAAGGAAAATCTTACATTAACCTTATAGTCAATGAGACAGAATGAACGAAGGATGGAAAAAGGAAGGGAGAAAGAAGAGAGGAGGCTGGGTGCGGTGGCTCACACCTGTAATCCTACCATTTTGGGAGGCTGAGACAGGTGGATCATCCGAGGTTAGGATTTCAAGACCAGTCTGGCCAACATGGTGAAACCCCATCTCTACTAAAAATACGAAAGATTAGCCAGGCATGGTGGCAGGTGCCTGTAATCCCAGCTACTTAGGAGGCTGAGGTAAGAGAGTCAGTTGAACCCAGGAGGTGGGGTTGCAGTGAGCCGAGATTGTGGCATTGCACTCCAGCCTGGGCAACAAGAGTGAAATGTCATCTCAAAAAAAAAGAGAGAGAGAGAGGAATAAACAACAAAGGAATGGTATCAACATCACATGAAAACCAGTTCAGAAGCACAATTTTAGTTAAAATGGTCACTTGGTATCATGCTAACCAAAGTAATTGATTCAGCCGTTAAAGAATTGGTTGTATAACATTTACTCAGCACCTACTAAGTACCAGGTACTGGGTTAGGCAGTAGGTATTAAAAGGTGAGCAGATGGGTTCCAGCCCTCTGGGAGCTCAAGTTCTGTGGAGAAATAGACACAAAAATCAATAGCTCCAATACAATATGCCAAATTCTGTAATAGAGAAAAGGCTGCACAGGGGTGATGTGCTTACAGTGAAAGGATTACTTAGATTTAGAGCCATGAGCTCCTATCGTCTCTAGCATATTACAGATATTTTGATGCAATGCTTTTCCCTTGTGAGAACTCCTTGTCATTGGATGGGCAGTTAGGATAATTTGTTGCTCAGACTCAACTTATTTTGGCTTCTGTAAAAATTATCTGAGTAGTGAGGCAAAATGCTTGAGTATTAGGGATAGCCATAGACATCAATTTCCTCAAGGGGTAAGAAGTTTTATCATTTGTGTTTTCGTCTGTAGCAAAAAATACAAACGCATAAAAGATCAGGACCCAAATGAAAGATTTCACCACCTGGGCCTCTAAAATAAGTTGGCAGCTCCAACGAGAAGGTGTAGGTTGAAAAGAGGTCCCTGTCCCTCACAGTTTAAGCAGACCTGGCCGTTTCTTATTTAGAGAGAGAATGTTCCTTAGTTGACATGAAAAGTTTTGATGACACACCACCCTAATTATCCCCTACCTTCTGGAAGAGCTGAATCCACAACCCAATTCTGGGTGACATGTTTTTACCCTTCTTGCTATTATCAGTCTCCACTAACTGATCATCACGTCAAGTTAACCTGCAAATACAAACTCCTGAGCCATTTAATGAGACCCTGATCTATGGCCAACTTGAGGCCCTCCTTGCCCATCTCTTCCTCCATTGAACAACAACATCAAATAATGCTTCCAATAAAATTGACGCATCTTTGTTAGAGATGTCAGGTTTAGGGGTGTCTGGCCTCTGAAGCTGGCTAAGGCATGAATCCTTTTCTAGACAAGGTAGAGGGCTCACTGGAGTGATTAGAGCAATTATTCACGGTTACCTGTCATATTTAATCAGCTCTGGCCCATGTGGTGGGAAGAGGTGACCTAGACCTGCCTTTTCAGACCAACTATTGCTATTGGATGGCATCTTTGCCTTCAGCATCTCCTTAGATACGCCCGAGTTCCAAACATCTATTGGCAAAACTTAACTTTCTTGCATTTTTTAATTCTATTTTAATAGCCCTTTTACTCAGAGGAGGTCATCTGAGGCTTGTTATGATTTATTTTTCTTCTGTAATTTCTCTTTTATCCTACCTGACATATTTTATTGCTAAATTTCCCATGTGATAAAGCAATAGTCCTTCTGAGTTATGGAAAACTTCTTATTTCCTTTCATCTCATCAAGTCATCCTGAAGAGCAGATAAAAGCCTTTTAGTGAAACCTGGTATTACTGAAGAAGGAAAGGAATTCTAAAACCATAGAAAAATGGCTTATATCTGGTGCAGAAGTTATTGATGGGGTAGACTTTATTGTTAATTATTATGAGCCTTATCATCATCATTATTATCATCATCATCATCTTCACTGGCATTAATTCTTGTTTTCAGCTCCATTAGGTACTTGTGTGTATGCGAGTAGCACTAGAAATGCCATAACAATGGAATCATATGTCCACAGTCCTACCTCTTTGAGCCATGCAATTTAAGGCAAGTAAATTCAAACATGCATTAAAAGTAACACATTACATTTTGAGTAAAGAACAAACAAGAGCTTGGATTGTAAAAATAATTGAAACATTGCCTTTACGTATAACGTTTTATTTTTTTAAGCGTGAGAAGTGAAGGAAAACCACAAATGCTATGTACGTCATCCAGGAGAATGTTTTTACCCCCTCCTTTAATTTCTCAGAGGGAGAATTAGGGCACAGGTGGGACATTATATTATGAATTACTTTAGAAAAGGGAAATCGATGTCTGGTGTGATAGGGCATTTCAGCTATATTACCACCAGAATTAAAATTAGGTATCTTGGTAATTTTGATAAAAGTGAGATTATTTTCTTTGGCTAAGGCTAATCAGCAGTCATGATAAGATTGGGATAGTATCTCCTTGGTGATCAGAAATACCCTTGATATATGACAAAGTATGTGACTCAATCTGGGTCAGTGAAAATTTTCTCTCCCCCTGATTTCTATTCATTGTAAGTACAAACTCACTCTAGAACTCTGTGGGAACTCCTCTTATTTGTGGCCCAGAAATAGCATTTAATAGTTACTTGTTATCGTTTCTAAATCAACACATTTCCAAGCAGAATCAAAGCGATATCCTCTGCCAGGATGGATCTAGGAAAATGGTAACCACTCATGAGAGCCGTTGTTCCTTTTGTTCTTCTTGCCACAGGTAGCTTTGTGGAGCACCAACCTGCTTTCCCATCCTTGTCGGACCCATGTTGCCATTGGGAAGTATTTTTTTCCAACTAAAGTTATCTCAAGTGTTATTTGGGGCTTGGGAGGGTGGGGTGGTCCCACTGAATTCCATAGTATTTACTGCCTTACAAAACAGATATTACCTTTTATTATTATTTTTCATTTTCTGCATGAGTTCTGTCTACCTAACCACACATTATGTCTTTTCAGACAGATGTGACCTGGTAGAAGTCATGTAATCTCACTGAGCTTCAGAGTCCCCATTTATAATGTGGGGGATAGTAATACTATCTTCCTGATCCACTTCACAGGGTGTTTTGACACGAAGCATAAGATAATATATGTTGAATGAATGAATGAATGAAAATATGTTGAAAAGTATAACATACTATGCAAATTGAAGTCCACATGTGCCTAGAATAATAGATCTCTTCAACATGACCTAGCCCAGTGCCGTTGTTTCAGAGGTGAGGAAACTGGAGTCCCTGCAGGCAGTCACAGAGCGAGCGCCTTAGTGCAGCTGAGCCTGTGTTCAGGTCTCCAGACTCTCATCCTGGTGCTCTCAGTTCTCTACCATGTTGCTTCTTTCATTGAGCAGGGACTTCCATGTGATGAGCACCAAGTAACTGTTTGATTATTACCAGAGGCAGCACAACCAGAGGCAGCACAGCCTGGTCTCCCTTTGGGGTGTGAAAAACCGACACTACATCCTTTCTTGAAACCAGAAGGTGACAGAAAAGTAATGAGAATGTTGGTGCCTGTAGGAGGGATGCAAGAAGCAGGGCTTCAGAGGATGAAAAGGAGTACCAAAGAGGGTGGCTAGGCCTATGGAGATGACCTTTGCTGATGTACATTTTCCAGGTTGGTTATGGGAAGCTTAAGGTGGGAAAACCCTATGGGGATTTATGCTTGGATGGGAAGCTCACTTTCCCCCTTCTAGTAGTACTCCGCCTTCCATGTGTGGCCACTCATGCCTGCTATCCAATGGGTGACTCATTTCTAACAGGAACTACCTGCAGGGATAGGACTCAGGTTGAGAAGTTGCTTCCAAACAGCAAGGTCATTATCAGTCTCAGATCCAGTTCAAGGATCTGGCACACCATAGCGGGAGAGAGATCAGAATTCAAAGATCTGGAGAGGTAGCCATTTCGAACATCAAGCTTGTTGGGGAGAGATGGGAACCAGAAGGGCTGTTGACAAATGAGCACAGATCTGTAACAGTCAAGATACGGACTGGGATGCAACTGGGTCAATGTGGCAGTTCTGGACCACACTTCATACAGGTTGAGAAACTGCAGGCATTCCTTTTACATGAAGCTTGCTGTTCGTTGCCACACTGGGCTGGCTAACGGGTCACGCTGGCATCCTTTATAAAGCTTTGGTTGGTACTTGTGTTAGTCTATGTTGCATTGCTGTAAAGGAATACCTGAAGCTGGGCAATTTATATTAAAAAAAGGGGTTTATTTGGCCCAGGGTTCTGCAGATCATACAGGAAGCAGGGTGCCAGCATCTGCTTCTGCTGAGGGCCTCAGGAAGCTTTCAACCATAGGGGAAGGTGAAGGGGGAGCAGGCATGACACATGGTGCGAGGGGGAGCAAGAGAGAGATGAGGAGGGATGCCAGACTCTATCGACCATAAACCATCGTTCATGAACTCTTATGAACTAATAGAGCAGAAACTCATTCTTGTTTTTGATGGCGTTTCACTCTTGTTGCCTAGGCTGGAGTGCAATGGCTCAATCTTGGCTCACCATAACCTCTGCCTCCCGGGTTCAAGTGATTCTCCTGCCTCAGTCTCCTGAATAGCTGGGATTACAGGCATGTGCCACCATGCCTGGCTAATTTTGTATTTTTTAGTAGAGACGGGGTTTCTCCATGTTGGTCAGGCTGGTCTCGAACTCCTGACCTCAGGTGATCTGCCCTCTTCGGCCTCCCAAAATGTTGGGATTACAGGTGTGAGCCACCGTGCCTGGCCAGAAACTCATTCTTTACTGCAGGCATGGCACCAAGCCATTCATGAAGGATCCTCCCCCATAACACAAATGCCACTCACCAGGCCCCACTTCCAACATTAGGGTCACATTTCTATATGAGATTTGGAGGGGACAAACATCTGAACTATATCAGCATTTAAAAAAACTAGGAGGAGAGGATGGAAATGCAGTCAAGTTACGCCTACCGTACTTCTCCTTGGGGTATTGCTGTAGGAAGCCAAGCCAGTGTCTCATTTCAGGTGGTTGAATCATCTGTGCTCTTCACACCTCAGTCAGAATGCAGCCGCTCATTCTCTGCCACCCATGATAAAAAGGAAAATATTTATTTGAGCAATCAGGGAGTTCAGTTTCTTCCAGTACCCTAGAAGTAACTGAAGCAATGCAATTATTCTTGAAGAAGACAAAAGAAACTGCTGCCAGACGTCTTAAATTAAAGACGCAGTGCAAAACCTGTTATATGTCTGAATGCTGTACTGAACGGCAAACTCACATACTAAAAAGATTTAAAAACACTTATGATAGCAGAGTTGTTCACTTCTATTCTTGATCCAGCTGCTGGTGAAGTCTTGAAGAGACAGAATTATTCTCTTAATATTTTGATACTTGTATTCAAAGTCTATTTGAATTAGCAGGTTTTGAAAAACGACATGTTTGCTCCTGTGGTTGAAGAAAAAAAATCTAGGTCAATGATAACCTCACTTTAACCTTCTCACTTTGAAATGGGTGCGTTCCCCCTCATTGCAGATGAGCCGTCCAAGTCCCCCCAGGCACACAGCCTTATTCACTGCCATCACTTCTCACAGTAGCAGAATGATAACACTTGTAAATGGAGTGTTGTGCAGGCACACGAATTAATGCTCTTACTGGCTGGCCTAACAGGTTCATCAATTAGCAAAAGGATCCTAGGCTACCACTCAAAACTAAGAAAACTTAGGTACAACTGCCTCTCACCAATTCACTGTACCTGGAAACATCCCCCTTTAAGGTCTGGTGGGGGAGAAAGACTCTCCTGGTTCGTTGGTAGGAAGGAAATCCAAATCAAGTGTGAATGATGGAAGCAGTGCCAGTAATCTTGCAAGTGGTGTGATTGCTCTGTGTGATATTTCAAAACCTCCTCTGAAGGGAAAAATCAAGATGATCAGGCCAGTCAGTTTCACACCAAACTGGCCTGGAGAATGACAGCCTTTTCGTTGTCAAACAGTTAAAGAATGTCTCTGTGTGATATTGATGTGGCATCTATTTTTGAACTGTAATCCAGTAGCTGTGGCATGCAGGGTTTTGTATTTCTGCAAACTCTTTTGGGTTTTGTATTTCTACAATGTTTGCCTGAGCTAACATTTTTCATGAACAGAAAATTGAAATTTTAAAAAGCAATTATAGATGGTGTGAAATATAAAGACACCAGGGACATTGTATTCGGGATTTTTCAGAGAAACAGAGCCAGTAGGGTGTGTGTGTGTGTGTGTGTGTGTGTGTGTGTGTGTGTGTGTGTGAAAGAAAAATGCTTATGTGATGATGAAGGCTGACAAGACCCTAAGTCCTAAGATGTGCAGTTGTCATGCTGGAGACCAGGAGAGCTGATGGTACAGTTCCAGTCTGGGTCTGAAGGCCTGAGAAAGAGACGGAGTCTCGGTTTGAGTCCATAGGCAGGAAAAAAGCTGATGTACCAGTTTGAAGGCAGTCAGGTAGGAGCAATTCTCTCTTACCTGAGGGAGCTCAGCCTTTCTGATCTAATGAGGCCTTCAACTGATTGGATGAGGCCAACCCACATTTGGGAGGGCAGTCTACTTTTCTCAGTCTCCTGATTCAAATGTTAATCTCATCTAGAAAGGCCCTCACAGGGACATCCTGAACAATGTTTGACCAAATATCTTGGCACCCTGTGGCCCAGTCAAGTTGACACATTAAAGTAACCATGATAGATTTTGACTGAGTTCGAAACTGGAAGCCAGTAGGTCTGTGAGGTTAGGTATTTTTTTTGAAAAGCAGATGAGGAAAATTCCTGTAACGCCTTGCTGTCTCTTCACTCTTCTAATCTTCCCTGTCATGGGCAGGTTAGCCGCAGGTCACTCAGATAATGGCCAATTGCTCAGCTGCTTGCTGGCTCTTTGATTGGAGAGTTTGATATCCTCATATGCAAAGTGGTGCTTATATCGCCTGCCTTCGTGGCCTGTAGGAATGCCTTGAGGATCACCTGCTTACCAGGAATCAGGCACCCTGGCTTTTGGTTTGGGTTTGGCCGTTGATGTGTTTTGTGTTCATGCAAATTATTTGAGCTTGAATTTTTCTTTTCTTTTCTTTTTTTTGAGACAGGGTCTCACTCTGTGACAGAGTGCAGTGGTGTGATCTTGGTTCACTGCAGCCTCTGCCTTTTGGGCTCAAGCAATCCTCCCACCTCAGCCTCTGGAGTAGCTAGTACCACAGGAACAAACCACCATGTTTTTTTTTGTTGTTGTTGTTGTAGAGACAGAGTTTCACCACGTTGCTGAGGCTGGTCTCAAACTCCTGGGCCCAAGTGATCCACCTGTCTTGGCCTCCCAAAGTGTTGGGATTAAAGGCATCAGCCACCACGCCCAGCTCATTTTTCTTATCTGTAAAATAATCCACATGATCTCAAAGATCCCTTTCAAGTTTCAAACCTTGAAATTAATAAATGACTTGGAAACTACACAGAGAACTTGCCTGTACATGAGTAATCTGGGTATGCGGATAAAATCTTTTACTTTGAATTCCTAGTAAAATGTGGACCTAAAACACACAAAAGAGTAGGCTGAGAGGAAAACTTCCTTCTTACTGATGTTTATTCTTTATTTTTATTTGATTAGTGTCTTATGTTTGAAGGATATTTGAGTTCTTTTAACTTTTTGATACCTAGAAATGATGAGCTGCTTATTTCCACATTTGGAATGAATTTTATTCTAGGTAATTGCTTCAGATGATTGCTTCTATTATTTTGTTTTGGTCCTCTGCCTAAAACATACCTTAAAGATTTTTTGAAAATAAGTTTATTTCTTTCCACAGCAATAAAAGTACATTTTGTGGTAATACTTCACATGCTATGTGCTAATACAGATGCTCTTTGATTTATGATGAGGTTATGTCCTGGCAAACCCATTTTAAGTTGAAAATATTGAAAGTAGAAAATGCACTTAATACACCTAACCTACTGAACATCGTAGCTCAGTCTATCCTACCTTAAATATATTCAGAACATCATTATGAGGGAGTATCATATTGCATGTCACTAGCCAGGGAAGAGATCAAAATTTAAAATTTGAAGTATGGTTTCTGCTGAAAATCTTATTGCTTTTGCACCACGGTAAAGTCAAAAAATCCGAAGTCAAACCACCATAACTCAGGGACAGTCTGTAATTGTCAGCTTATGACTTGTACGTTCTAGATTTCATAGCTCAAGGCTGGAAGCCAGCCTTGTTTTTTCATCAGTCAGTTTTGAATCCAATGACAATTATGTACCAAGAAGACATTTAAGAACATTAATTTACACTTTGTGTACTTTTCTATAAAATGAAACTTTAGCATAAACTACAGTTGGATTTATAGTACACGGGATAGAAGATACACTTCCTATTGCTGTCTTCTTTTGTAGAGAAGGCAAAAAGCCTACTGCATAGTGATAAGAATGCTAACCTCCTAACTTCACATTTGAAACTCAATTTCCACCTCTGTTAGTTCCACACCATGTGTCAACGACAGAGATGGAGGCTATTGATCAAGATCCTTGTGGACCCACCCACACATTCTTCACAGAATCATGGCTGACAAAGTGACATGCTATGTGTTTTCACAATGACATAGAGATTGAAAATGGAAAAGTTAAATATAAATCTTCATGGAAGTTTCAGTAATTTTTAATAATTTGTTCTTTTGTGGCATGCATATGTGAATGATATATTTGTCCTAGAGCAATAAGAATTCATTTCCCCACATCTGTAATATCTGCAGTAAGCTAAATTAAAAATGCATTTGTACTTGTACAGTTAAATGATCATATTTAATGAAATGTCAGAGATGAATCTTAGCAAATAGTCAGGAAATTATTTCAGGGAGTGCAGCATTTCATTACTAGCAGTCAGAGAAAAGCAAAGTGATTAAACAAATGGTTTACTGCTCTAAGGTGGTGGCTGCCCAAGAAGAATAGAATGCCAATGTGTGGAGGTGAGAGACAAATGCTGCCTTTTCTGTGTCCACTGTCTCTCTGCTCTGGTCCCCCTCTACCCCATGGAATCCTGAGTCCGATAGTAGCTCAGAGTAGGGGCTGTGGAGACTTTTCTCATGAAATGAGGGAAATAGCCATTAGGAAATGACTATGGTGTATGGGAATCACCTCACATGAGGTCCAGGACCAGGCTTTAGCAAGGCTTAGGCAGATGAGTTGAGTAGGAGTCTCAGATTAAATGAATGAGGGCTGGAAGGAGCTGGTTGAAGAACAATGGATATTTAGGCCTCCAGATCTTTACCCATGGGGAACAATTGGATGTGGGTGGCAAGCAACATGGAACTGGGAAGAGGCAGGAGATTAGTAGCTGTGCTGCGGGTAAGAACAGAGTGGAAGAGAATAGGCAGTAAGTAATAGGCAGCAAGCAGGCACAGAGGAGAAGGAGCATCAAGTGGATAGGAGGGAGGTTGAAGGGAGGACGCTGGTCATTTGAAAGGGCAGAGTGCAGCTAGTTTATTTGTTACCTATGTGAAGTCACGCCCCACACAAATCTCACACAAGCAACTTGAATCATCAAATCATCAACTGTTTTGGTTGGTGTTATGGGTTGTATGGTGTCCCCTACGAAGATATGTTTAAGTCCTAACTCTTAGTACCTCAGAATGTGACTTATTTGGAAATAGGGTTGCTACAGATTTAATTATTAGGTTCGTGCAAATGTAATTGAGGTTTTAGCCATTAAAAATAATGACAAAAACTATTATTAACCTAATAGTTAGAAAGAGCTCCTACTGAAGTAGAGTGGAATCTCTATCCAGTGTGCCTGGTGTCTTTAGAAGATGATGTGGCCGGGCATGGTGGCTTACGCCTGTAATCCCAGCACAGTGGGAGGCCGAGGGGGGTGGATCACCTGAGGTCAGGAGTTTGAGACCAGCCTGGCCAATATGGTGAAACCCTGTCTTTACTAAAAATACAAAAATTAGCTGGGCGTGGTGGTGCGCACCTGTAGTCCTGGCTACTCGGGGAACCAAGGCAGGAGAATCACTTGAAACCAGGAGGCGGAAGTTGCAGTTAGCCGAGATTGTGTCACGTCACTCCAGCCTGGGGGATAGAGTGAGACTCTGTCTCCAGAAAAAACAAAAACAAAAACAAAAACAAAAACAAAAAAAACAAGATGATGTGACAGAGACAGAAGAGGCAGATAGTGGAAAGATACAACTGCAAGTCAGGGAGCTCCAGAGATTGGCAGCCACTGATACGAGCTGGAAAGAGACAGAAGTGTTCCCTAGAGCTTTCAGAGAGAGCATGGCCTTGCTGACACCTTGATCTCAGACTCTTCCAGAGCTGTGAAACAATAAGCTGTGTTGTTTTAAGCCACCCAATTTGTGGTATTTTCTTACAGTGACCCTAGGAACCTAATACAGTTGGTAAAACCCAATTCTGAATGGCCAAATCAATAAGTTATATTTCTCAGTCTTTTGAATTGTCTCTTAAGGAAATTCCATTACTTTTCATTTAAATTTTTGGTACTGTCATCCAGGGTTAGGGTGAGATGAGTAAGGCAGTTGCCTCAGCTGCAAAATTTAAGGAGCTGCCAAAAACCTTGGTAATTAAGATAATATTTCAGGACAATATTTTAAAAAATTAAAATTTATGCAAAAAATTATGATGAAGAGAGTATGAGCATTTTAAATACAGGATCACTATTATTGATTTTTTTCTCTTGAGTCTGTATGGCCTGGTACCGCATTGTCAACATCTAAATAACACAAGTATGTTTAAAATACATAGAGTGAAAGACATAGATGAAAACATATTCATATAAGATATATTCTATATTCCAATTTTATCTTAGGAAGACATCCAAAAAAGATGACAAGGTAACAGCAAGGTGACTTGGGTTGAATTCACTTTTCCCCATGTGAGAACTCAGATTGTATTGACAGTGGGAAGACCAAATCAGCAACATTGGGTTACAAGGAGAGCCCAGGTAAGCATTGTTTAAACATGAAATCTGCATAAAAAAGGCAAGCTGCTATAATCGCAGTAGCAAAGGGAATTAGATTCTTTGGCCTTTACCACATGACAGTAAATGACAGCATAATAAATAAAGCAAAAATGATTTCTGACTTATACTTTTCACATCATATCCTGGAGGCACTTTGCTATTGTTACAAGTGTATTAAATGTAGGTCTGATTATTTCTCAGAAGGAGCTGACAAGAGACATAGTCTGGTACATGGAGCTTCTGGCCTATGTTTGGTGGTTAATATTTACTGGCATCATCCTTCTCCTGAAGCTAAGGAGAGATCAATGATGGAGCTAGGAGAGACCAAAAGTGGAATGCCTTTTCACACATGTAATTCACATTAACTTTCTTCAGTTGCTTAAAGATGTTGTTGAGTGTTTGCCTAATATGTGAAGTTGGTTATTAGCTATTCTCTCATCCTCTAAAAGTGCAAGCATCACTCCAGTGGCCAATGGAGAGGGCTTAGATATGGATTCTATGACTAGGAGAAAATAGATAAGATGGACATAGATGAAACATGGGGATCTATGTTACTGAAAAACAATTTTATTGACTTGTTTCTTGGTGTATATAGTTCTATATATTTTAACACATGTATACATTCATGCAACCATCACCACAATCATATGAAAACTGTTTTATAAACCCTCAAACTCCCACATATGACTTCTTTATAGTCACATTCTCTAAAATTTTGTCTTTTCTTTGCAGAGTGCTCTGTAAATATTGATTATTTTAGTTCTCATGTTTAGGTATTTAAGTTATTCTGAGTTAATTTTTGCAGATATTATAAAGTAAACATCCAATTTCATTCTTTACATCTGGATAGCTGTTTTCCTGGCACTATTTGTTGAAAAGATTGTCTTTTCCCCATTAAATGGACTTGGCACCCTTGTTAAACACAACTGAACCATGTATGTGGGAGTTATTTTTCTGGGCTCTTTGTTCTGTTCTGTTGGTCTATATGTCTGTCTTTACTCCAGTACCCACTGTTAGGATTTTTGTAACTTTGTAGTAGGTTTTGAAATCAGGAAGTGTGAGACTTCCAATTTTGCTCTTCCTTTTAAAGACTGCTTTCACTGTCATGCAAGGTTTCTTGAGATTCCATATGAATTTTAAAACGCAAATTTCTGTTTTTGCATAAAACATCATTGGGATTTTGACAGAGATTGTATTAAATTTATAGGTTGCTTTGAGTAGTATAGACATCTTAAAATATTATGACTTCCATAACATAGGTTGTCTTTTCACTTATTTATACTTTCTTTTATTTTTCATCAATGTTTTATATTTTTAGCATGTATGTTTTTGCCTTGTTAAATAAAAAAATATTTAATGATACTTGCTAAAGCATGGTAAAAAAGACTGTATTCAGGACCATCACAATAAGTATTGGGACCAGTGCAATGAGATTTGTAGTCGGGGTGAGAGACTGTGTGTTTCTAGAAATTTTTCCACTTCATCTAGGTTGTCCAGTTTGTTGGTATACAATTATTTATAGTACACTTATAATTCTTTTTATTTCTGTAAAATTGAATTAATGTCTCCTTTTCTGTTTCTTATTTTAGTTATTTGATACTTCTCTCTTACTTTTAGCCAATATAGCTAAATCTTTGTCAATTTTGTTGATCTTTTCAAAGAACAAACTCTTGGTTTTATTGATTATCTCTATTGTTTTTCTGTTCGCTATTTTATTTATCTCTGCTCTAATCTTTATTATTTACTTGGTAATGTAGGCTTTGGGTTTAATGAAATTGTTGATTTGAGATCTTTTTTAGTGTAAGCATTTATAGCTATAACTTCCCTCTTATTATTGCTTTTGCCCTATCTCATCAATTTTGATATGTTGTTTTCATTTTTATTTATTTCAAGATATTTTCTAATTTCACTTGTGATTTATTCTTTGACTCATTGCTTGTTTAAGAGTGTGTTGTTTAATTTTCACAGATCTGTGAATTTTTCAGTTTTCCTTCTGCTGTTGATTTGTAGTGTCATCGTATTGTACTGGAAAAGATAGTTCGTATGATTTCAATCTTTTATAATTTATTAAGACATATTTATGCTCTAGCACATGGTGTATCCTGAAGAATTCCCCATGTGCACCTGAGAAAAATGTGTATTTTGCTGTGTGGGGTGGAGTGCTCTGTATATCTTAGGTCTAGTTGGTGCATAGTGTTATTCAAGTTAAGGGAAGTTTAAATTTTTCCTGTGAAGGGTTAACTTGAGCCTATAAAACAAACTGATAATAGAGTAACAGAAAAAAGTGTACCAATATATTAATGTGCATTTGGGCATGGAAGTCATACAAAATATGAAAACCTCAAAGAAATGACCAGATGGTTGATGCTTTTAAACCTTCTTGAGGTTACGGAAAGAATAGGGGCTTGGAGGAAGATGGCAAAACAGGTTATGGTGCCAAGCCAGGTTACGGGAGGGAGAAAAGGGGATGAAAGGAGGGAGAAAAGAGGACGAAAGGCATGGGGCAAAGGTAATCTTATTAAGGAGATGAAATTTCACAGGGATCAGCACTCAGAAAGAATGCATGGTAGCCTTGGTAGTTGCTTATCAGTTAGACCTTCAAAGGTGTGAGACTCTCAGTTAATCTTTTCTAGATCTGGATAAGCGGGGAGGGTCTCAGAGAAAGCTTATTTGCATGTTATTTACTTCATTTTATTTCCTCTACAGATGTAAACTTTCCCCTCAATAGACAACTTTGCAGGGCTGTTCTTGTGTTTGCAGGCCCTGTGTATAGCCTTCTCAAAATATGACAAATGGCATATTTTGAGGTAAAATATTTTCAGCTCCTTTAAGTGTTTGTGTTTCCTTACTGATTTTCTATCTGGCTGGTGTATTTATTATTGAAAGTGGGGTAGCAAAGTCTCCTACTGTTATTGTAGATCTATCTATTTCTTCCTTTAAGCTGTCAATATTTCATGCATATATTTTGGAGTTCTGATGTTTGGTGCATACATGTTTATAATTGTTATGTATTCTTGGTGAAATCACCCTTTATCATTATATGATGTCCTTCATTGTCTCTTGTAACAATGTTTGACTAAAAGTCAATATTGTTCTGATCCCAGTATAGCCACTCCTGATCTTTCTTGGTTACTATTTGTATGGAATGTCTTTTTCATCCTTTTACTTTTAACCTGTACATGTCTTCAGATCTAAAGTGAGTCTCCTATAGGGAGTTGACAGTTGAGTCCTGTTTTTTTTTTTTATTTACTCCATTCTGTTAATTTATGTCTTTTGATTGAGGATTTTAATCCATTTACATTTAAAGTAATTACTGACATGAAAGGACTTACATTTGCCACTTTAGTAATTGTTTTCCCATGTCTAATAGCTTTTGTTGTTCCTCATTTCCTGCCTTCCTTAGTGTTTTTTGTAATGACTCATTTTCATTCCCTTCTCATTTTCTTTTGTGTATATTATTTTTAAAAAATTTTTTATTTTATTTATTTATTTATTTTTGAGATGGAGTCTCACTCTGTAGCACAGGCTGGAGTGCAGTGGTGTGATCTCAGCTTGCAACCTCTGTTGCCCGGATTCAAGCGATTCTCCTGCCTCAATCTCTTGAGTAGCTGGGCTTACATGCACCTGCCACCGTTCCTGGCTAATTTTTGTATTTTTAGTAGAGACAGGGTTTCAACGTCTTAGCTAGGCTGATCTTGAACTCCTGACCTCATAATCCACCCGTCTCGGCCTCCCAAAGTGCTGGGATTACAGGCGTAAGCCATCACGCCCTGCCTCTTTTGTGTATATTCTATAGATATTTTATGTGTGGTTACCATGAAGATTACTTGTAACATTCTAAAGTTATAATGATGTATTTTAAATTAAAACCAACTTAACTTCAATTGTATATAAAATCTCTATTCTCTTATAGTTCAATTCATCAACTTTAGCTTATCAATGTCATCAATTACATCTTTATGTATTATGTACCCATTATCATGTACAATTATTTTTATGAATTTGTTTCTAAATCCTATAGAAAACAAAAAGTGAAATTACAGCCAAAATTAAAATACTACTGTTTCTTATATGTATTTACTTCATGTATTTACTTTTACCGGAGAATTTTATATTTTCAGATGGCTTTGATTTACTGTCTAGCATCCTTTCATTTCAATTTGAATAATTCCCTTTGGCATTTCTCGTAGGGCAGGTCTCGTGGTAAAGAATGACCTCAGCTTTTTGTTCATCTTAACATGTCTTGGTTTTTCCCTCACTTTTGGAGGACAGCTTTGCCAAATATAGAATTTTTAGTTGATGATTTCCCCCCAGCACTTTAAATATATTGCACCACTACCTTCTGGCTTGCAAGGTTACTCTTGAGAAATCCACCAATAATTTTATTGAGGACCTCTTATACATGATGAATCACTTTTCTTTTGCTGGTTTCAAGATTCTCTCTTTCTCTTCAGTATCTAAAGTTTGATTATAATGTATCCGAGTTTGGGTCTTTTTGGGTTTATCCTACTTGGAGTTTGCAGAGATTCTTTGTAACTACATGTCTTTTCTCAAATTTGGGAAGTTTTTAGCCATCGCTTAATGATTTCTGCTTTTCTCTCTCTCTTTTCCCCTTCTGAACTTTCATACTCGTCCTCTTGATGGTGTCCCATAAGTCCTTTTGGCTCTCTTCAGTTTCTTCGTTCTTTTTTCTTTCCGTTCCTCAGACTAAGCAATTTCAAGTGATTTGTCTTCAAGCTTAGTGATTCTTTATTATGCCTGGTCAGGTCTGCTTCTGAACTTCTCTAGTGAATTTTTCAATTTAGTTATTTTAGTCAGCTTCTAGCTTTTATTTTATTTTATTTTTTTAAATTTTGCTGATAGGTGTGTAGTTTAATCCTGTGGTCTGTCATGTTGGGTAACCTGCTACATTGTCATCAAATGAGTTTAGTAGAAAATGCTTATATCACTGAAGAAGAGGTTAGGGTGCATTTTAACGTCCTGGAGAGCAGAATTGATAAACTGATATTGGCCATTAAATCTCTCAGAGGTTTATCAGTATAAAGATCACTTTCTTTCAAAATGTTCTCTATTTTAAAAAATCAGCTTTCAAAATATTCTTATACAATGGGGAAAATATTATGCCCTGAATTTTAAAAGACAGGCACTGTCAGGTGCAAGGTTTTGTTAGAGGTTACAGAACAGGACAAGGTTAGATTTCAGGCGGGTAGTGTTTTCATCATCAGAATGTAACATTCTTCTCTTATGCAGGACACATAAATCATAATATATCTGTGAAAAACCTCACAGTTGTAAGATTGTCTATCAATGGGCTGTCTCTAAATCCTGAACAAAGTGGCAGCTGGAATAATAACGCCTTAGGTTTAGTTTCTGTTTCCTAAGACACAGACTCATTGCATGGCAAAGAGAAAATATATTAAGGCAGGGCGCAAGCATGAGGCATCATTGACCTTACACATAACTTAGCTTATTCTTTGCATTGTCCTTAGTAAGAAATTCACTCTTTGATTATTTGTTTGTTTGTTTGTTCTTGAGATGAAGTCTGGCTCTGTTGCCCAGGCTGGAGTGCAGTGGCATGATCTTGGCTCACTGCAACCTCCGCCTCCTGGGCTCAAGCAATCCTCTCACCTCAGCCTCCCAAGTAGCTGGGCTATAGGCTCATGCCACCATGCACGACTAATTTTTGTAATTTTTTTAGACGCGGGGTTTTGCCATGTTGCCCAGAGTGGTCTTGAATTCCTGAGCTCAAGTGACACACCAGCCTTGGCCTTCCGAAGTGCTGGGATTACAAGTGTACGCCACTGTGCCTGGCTAATTAGCTTTTATAAAGTGCTAAAGATTTTTTAAAAATTAAACAAATTTTAGAGGATTTATAGAGATGCATTTTCAGGAAGCTGGATTATGTAGTTATGTTTGATGTGTCATTTATATGACCCCAAACAAATTAAAAGAGAAAAAACTTCAGTCAATTCACTAATGTACACAAAGACAGGTGATATTTTTGATAAATTTTCTACCATCAAATTAATGAAATAACTAATTGCTTTGATTTCTGTTACACAAAGCCCCAAAGCTGTCACATTCTAGAAAGTAGCACAATTAAATTCATTTGCTTTTTACAGAAAATGAAGGGCCTTAAAATGTTTGGAATATTGAAAGCAGGTATTGGATACTGGGTTGGTCCATTCTCCTGCTGTTATAAAGAAATAGCTGAGGCTGGGCAATTTATAATGAAAAGAGGTTTAACTGGCTCACAGTTCTGCATGCTGTACAGGAAACATGATGCTGGCATCTACTTGGCTTCTGGGGAGCCCTCAGGAAACTTACAATCATGGCGCAAGGTGGATGGGCAGCAGACATGTCACATGACTAGAACAAGCGCAAGAGAGAGATGTGGGAGGTGCCACACACTTTTAAATAATGAGAACTCACTCACTATTTTGAGGAAAGCACCAAGGGGATGGAGCTAAGCCATTCATGAGGAATCCGTCCCCAATGTCCCCATGTATCCATCCCCAATCACCTCTCACCAGGCCTCACCTCCAGCATTGGGGATTACAATTCAACATGAGATTTGGTGGGGACACAAAAACAAACCATATTAGATACCTTCTTAAACTTGCTGGGGAATACATGCAAATAACTTTCTTTACACATATATAGTAAAATGGAAGAAGACAGAGAATCTCTGGCTTAGTCTGGATAGTTATCTAGTTTTTTTTTTTTTTTTTTGAGATGGAGTCTCGCTTTGTCACCAGGCTGGAGTGAAGTGGCACAATCTTGGCCCACTGCAACCCCCGCTTCCGGGGTTCAAACGATTTTCCTGCCTCAGCCTCCTGAGTAGCTGGGACTACAGGCGCCCGCCACCACACCCAGCTAATTTTTGTATTTTTAGTAGAGACGGGGTTTCACCATGTTGGCCAGGATGGTCTCGATCTCTTGATCTCGTAATCTGCCTGCCTTGGCCTCCCAAAGCACTGGGATTACAGGTGTGAGCCACCACGCCCAGCCTAAATTTCTTATTTGTTAATTGAGCATACATATTTCATGTAAAATTTTCTTTGAATGCACATAATTTGTTATTGATTTATTTACTCAAAAATATTTTTCAAGTGCTTGAGATGCACCAGGCCTGTAAGGCACCGATTCTGAAAGAAAGTACAGATGGAGACTGCACCCTTAGAAAATTTGCTTTTTGGGGGGTATAGGCCTTAGAGCTGTGATGACTGCAAACACAAAGTGAAGAGTTGCAAGAAGCTCAAATACAAAGTTTAGGAAGCTCAGAAAGAGGAGTACTGTTTTTGCTGGGCAGAAGGGTGGCTTTGTGGGAATGGTGCTGTTTAACTGGAGTCTCAAAGACTGGGTAGGATTCAGATATTTAGGGATGGAGAAGAGCACTCCAGGCAGAATGCACAGAGCGAGTGCTGCCAAGGTGCCATGGTGCAGGCTTTGAAAGGGACCCCTTGGTTTGAGGTGGGATGCAGGATAAAATGCTGTGAGTTTTGGAATAAGGCTAGAAAAGAAAGAAAACGTTTGAATTTATTGAGTGCCTATGAGAGTTGCTTGTGAGAACATCATAGTTTTCAACCCCTAAAACTACTGTCCCCAAGTAAGTTTATTTCTCCCTTTTTAAATTTCCTTTTTGTAAAGTGTTATTGTTGTTTTTCTGCAGTTGGGGCAACTGAGGTGTAGATAAGTTAAAGGATTTGCTGGAGGTTGCCTCTTACTGAGTGGCAGGACTAGCATTTAAACCTAGTTTTGACCAACTCTTGTTTTTTTTTTTTTTTAATTTTTTTGAGACGGAGTCTAGCTCTGTTGCTCAGGCTGGAGTGCAGCGGTGCAATCTAGACATCTCGGCTCACTGCAAGCTCCGCCTCCCGGGTTCACACCATTCTCCTGCCTCAGCCTCCCAAGTAGCTGGGACTACAGGCGCCCACCACCACGCCCGGCTAATTCTTTGTATTTTTAGTAGAGACGGGGTTTCACCGTGTTAGCCAGGATGGTCTCGATCTCCTGACCTCACGATCCGCCTGCCTCGGCCTCCCAAAGTGCTGGGATTACGGGCATGAGCCACCGACTCTTAAGTACAAGCTCTTTCCAGTCTACTGCACTGCCTTGAATGAAATCCTAATGAAATGGAAGGTGAGAAGCCTCTGAACCTCTGAGGGTTTTTTAAAAAATATTTTTATTCTTTGAGATGAAGTCTTCTCTGTCGCCCAGGCTGGAGTGCAATGGTGCACTCTCAGCTCAAGGCAACCTCCACCTTCCAGGTGCAAGCGATTCTCTCACCTCTGCCACCTGAGTGGCTGTGACCACAGGCACATGCTACCATGCCCGGCTGATTTTTGTATTTCAGTCGAGACGGGGTTTCACCATGTTGGCCAGGCTGGTCTCAGTCCTGACCTCAGGCGATCCGCCTGCTTCGGCCTCCCAAGGTACTGGGATTACAGGCGTGAGCCACGGTTCCCGGCCCCTCTGAGGTTTTGAGCAGTTGAGAGGCAGTGTTAGGGATCCTTGTTTAGAAAGCTGGTGGAGCCTGAAGGCTGGGTTAGAGGAAACCTGGTTTTTCAGTTTTATCCTCACTGAAGAAACGTACTAATTTCTGTTTGAAGAAAACTTAACTTAGTAATACACCTTTTTCTAGGTGTATTACTAAGGGATCACTAGGCTACAGTGATCCCTGGGCATCTGAGTACAGGATTACACTTACAAAATTGTAAAATTTTATCAAGTGCGGTATCATATCAATTACTGTGCCCAGTGCATTAACAGACATTAAGTAACGAATAATCATAACAACCCTAAGCTTGGTGTTATCATAATTCCACTGAAGAGAAAAATTACGGCTTAGAGAAGTTAAGTCACCTGTTCAAGGGTAGAGCTAATCAGCGCCATGTTCAAATATAGGATTGTTTCCATAACTTTGTAGTAGTCTCCTACTATTTGCCCAGAAAGGCAAAGGAATATTAATTTAAAAAATGAGTGCACCCCAATTCTGCCACCTGTGCAGGTAGCCTCCTTCTGGACTCCAGATGCCACCGTGATTAACCCATCTTGACCCACTCTTGGAGCTTCCTGACTGTCACCAGCCATCCCTCCCCTTCTCTGTCTTGGTTCACTCCTGAGGGCTTCCTGTGTTATTCTAATGTACACCCTAAGGTACACCAACCACTTTCACAGACAGTGTCGTGAGTATGAGGTGACAATTCACCAATGTCAACATATCTTTGATGAACGGTGGTTCGTCTTTGCAAGGCCTGAAAGAGTCCAGTGAATTTCTATTTGCTGTGGCTTGCTGGGGATTGAAGGGACTATGGTTGACGAGAGGTTTGAAATTCAACCAGTTTGTTATTAGTGGGGGCACATGAAGTTTGAAAATCTTGGTTGTCTTGATCTATCTTTCTTTTCTTCTTTTCCTTCTTCCTTTAATCTTTTCCTCCCTCCCTCCTTCCCTTCCTCCCTCCCTCCCTCCCTTCCTTCCTTCCTTCTTTCCTGTCTCTCACTCTCTCCTTTTAAATGTAAGGGGAAAAGGGCACACTGGTCAGAAATGCAATGAGCTACTTGTTGGTTTTTGTCACAATTATTCGTATGTCCACTTCTATTTTTTCCCACTTGATAGTTATCTCAAACATCTAGTTTTTACTGCCTTCTCAAAATGCATAATTCATTTAGGTTCAGTGTACTTATTGAGTGACTACTATATGCAAAGCATTGTACTAGGTGTTCTAGTACTAGTGTAAAGAGTAATTCACATTAAAATAGAAAGATGATGACTAAGCGAATGAGCAAAATTTGGGATGCCTTGCCTCTTGTGTTTCTCACATAAGTGTTGGTTACTTCAAATGACATGAACAAAGGTCCTCATGTAAAGCTGGAGAAAAACCAAAGAAAGTCAATTGCTTTAAGCTACGGTTGGTACTTGGTAATTCATAACACTAATTATGGCTGATATGAAGACTACAATAGATTTGGTAGAAGCACCTATAATTCCCCTTTATCATGCTTGAATTATATTCCATGCAGCTTGGATAGCTTACAGTCGCTAAAGGCTCATGTATAATATACCTACATCTCTAGACGCAACACTTCTTTTTGTCAATCAGGGAAAGAATATAGTGAGGATTGACAATTATTTTGTTATGAAATGAGCCATCTTTTCTCATCCTTGCCAAGTTCCCTTTTTCGGCTGGCCCTAGTGGCTAGGGAAAAGTCTGAAATAGTGATTTTCCAGTCCATCCTTTGCGTTTGAAGAAGCATTGCTATTATTATAAATTTATCCTAGGAAAATTAAACAAAATAATAGCTTCACAGAAAATTAAGCTTCGGAAAATTTCCTTGTCAGATGAGAACAGGCTGAGGATTGTCTTTATTTGGTTTTGAAGACTACGTGTGAGAGTGTGGGGTTCTTTTTCCTTCCCTGGGGCTGTATCAGATTCTGGGTCCTCAGATACTTAGGCTTCTCATAAAATGCAAGACATTTAAAAAATATTGGTGAACTTTGGAGTAGAATGAACTTCATGTTTTGGGTAACTTTGGGATTTTGGTGGAGACTGGTTTGGGACAAGACTGATTCTGGAGTTGTTGTAAACACCTAGAATTTTTGTTTTTCTAAGATCGGTGACTATATTTCTTGTTTCTTGTTGCTGCTGCAGCAAATTAGCAGCAACTGGATAGCCTAACACAGCAGAAATTTATTCTATCACAGGTCTGGAGGCTAGAAGTCTAATATCAAGAAGTCTGCATGCCCGTGCTCCCTCCACAGGCTCTAGGGGAGGATCCTTCCTTGCTTCTTCCAGCTTCCGGTGGCTCCAGGTATCCCTTGACTTGCATGCACACCACACCAATCTCTGCCTCTGTGATCACATTGCTTCCTTCTCTTCAGCCTATCTCATATCTCCCTCTGTCTTTCTCTTATAAGGACATGTGTCATTGGATTTAGGGCTCACCCATATAATCAAGGATGATCTAGTCATCTTGAGACCCTTATCTGAATCACATCCACAGAAAGCCTTTTTCCACATGAGGTCCCATTCATAGGTTCCAGGGATTAGAATATGGACATATCACTTTTGGAGCCTCTATTCAACCTACTATAGTGGTTTTCAAACTTGTTTTGAATCAAAGGAAGAAATACATTTTATAGCATAACCTAGCCCATTGTACACAGGGAAATAAATAATTTCAGAAAACAGTGCTTTCTCTTACCGTGGGAGATGTGTTCCATTCATTTTCATTCCATTCTATATTATTGCATTCGATTCCAACAAAATCTTGTTTAATAACCCCCTAAACAGATCTGATGATCCATCAATGATGTTGCCACCCACAGTTCTGGATCTCAGATGATCTTGGGTTGTATCAGAACATCTGGACTCTCTGCACTGGGGAGCACTGCTTTCACTTGGATTCCTTAGGGCCGGCTGCACTGAATTGGCTTTGAAGGAGTGGGTGGGAGGTTGAGAGGTGTTATCAGAATGTTGCATTATTTGATGACATCTTAAATACATTAAACACAAATCACCAAAATTTACTGACATATTTTCATGCATCAGGCATTGTGTTAGATCTGAGAACCAAAAAAAAGATGAGAACCACAAAAATGAATTACCCAAACCCACTCCTCAACATTTCCTAAATTTTCTTTTATGTTGTACTATACAAATTATTTTAAGTATACATTCTTAATCACCAATTTATCTGCCAAGGCAAATAGCTGCAAATGTCCACTTATTAAGTTTTCACTTTTACTTAAGTACTCGAAATATGGTGTCCCACCGAAGCACCTAAATTCATACTTTATAAATTGTTTTAAGAGGATTTGGAGGCAATTAGGAGAAAGCCATTTCAGAGAAGATGCTAATCTGAATTTCTCATAACTGTGTGGACATTTTAAACACTTTGCAAGTGAGACTATAAATGTAAAAGCAGCGACCACAAAGTTCTGCTTCATTTCAAGCAGGTGACGTAAGAGAACTAAAATCCATGATTAAGAAAAATGAAATTGTATAAATTATAGCAGAAATGCCTGTCATCGCCTGCTAAAATGCCTCCAGGGGGCTAGATTAGAAAAAGAAAATTACTTATCTGTAATTCTTATTCTCTTTAGGTAGCAATTATAATAGATATACACTCTTGGGTGTAAGTCATTGGTGTGAGAACCAAGAGTAGACTCAAAGTCAGCTAAAGAATTATAACCCTCAAGGAAGGCATACCCTGGGACGTCAAGGGCAAAATGTGTATGGAATGTCATTGCCCCCGAATATCATTCCTATCTGACCATTGAAAAGCGCAGGCGAATTTGGTCCCTCAGATGAAAAGAGTGGCTGAGTGGATCTATTACTATTATCATCATATATTAAATGTAAAAAGGTCTAGCCGCAGGCAACATTTGTGAGTTGGGTCTACTCATTTTCTCTGCGCCTTTCTGCCTACTTCAGGAATCCAATACCCACTTACTCGCCATCCCCCTCACTCTGCTCTTAGGAAATACCTCATTCAATTTATTTACACCGAAGCCAAGGCATTCACAGTAGCAAGAGCCTTGGAGAGGGAATAAGAAGCCACAGGCCTGCCTGCGGCTGGCTCGGCCACCCATTTATTCTGAGATACCAGGTGAGCCATGTTAGCTCTTCAAGTGAGCTTCCGTGTCCTCATTCACACAATGACCGGGTAGAACAAGGGAGCGCATTTCTTTTTTTTTTCTTTTTTTTTTTTTGGAGACGGAGTCTTCGCTCCGACACCCAGGTTGGAGTGCAGTGGCGCGATCTCGGCTCACTGCAAGCTCCGCCTCCCCGGTTCATGCCATTCTCCTGCCTCAGCCTCCCGAGTAGCTGGGACTACAGGCGCCCGCCACCACGCCCGGTTAATATTTTTGTATTTTTAGTAGAGACGGGGTTTCACCGTGTTAGCCAGGATGGTCTCAATTTCCCGACCTCGTGATCCACCCGCCTCAGCCTCCCAAAGTGCTGGGATTACAGGCGTGAGCCACCGCGCCCAGCAGAGGGGGCGCAATTTCTAGGAACACTTTCATCTCCATGATTCTAGGTAAAGAAGACAGGACAATTAAAAATAGGCTAATTTTAGGGTAAACTTTTAGGCTAACGATGATACCCCTGAATATGGCCTTTAAACTTGGGAAGAATCGACACTGAAGCCATAGAAATGAAGACTAGCTTGAGGCATCCATTGGGACCCAGGCAGGTATTCGGGGGGATCATGTTTGTTTGATCTAAGTCTTTGTGGCAGCTACACAAAAACCCAAGACTGGCCCTAAATGCGCCTGCGTGTAACTTGAGTTGGGACACAATTCACCTAGGAGCCCTTGGGTAAGTGAGCATTTTCTGAAGCTGCCACTGGGGCAACATTAGTGCCGAGAAGCAATAATTCCTGAAGGGTTACTCCAATGTCTGAAAGAGCTAGGGACATTCCCAGCAATGGCTGCATCGTTGCGAAGGAGCAGCTTACACGTGGGAGTGTTTCGCTTTTTATTTCTTTTTAATGTGCACAGGGACTAGCTGCTTGAGCCTCTTTGAACATAGGGGCAGAATAAGGAATTTTATTCTTTTCTCTCTTTCTCACACCAATCTACGTATTCCTTCTCCTCTGAGGCCATTCCAAGCCAAATGGAAGGGAAAAGTACTGGGAGGCCTTACCCAGGTTTTATATGGTTTTAAAGGGAATGAAATGTTTTTCCTTGGGTGGGAATGTCCAGAGGTTTGCAGGGGTGTGTGCTCCTGTGACCCATCACCTGCTTTGGCTTATAGTCCTAACTAGATGCACCACTAACCAATTCTCCTATCTGGGCCCCTGCTAGGGACCACCCAGCCGACACAGAGGTACTTCATATGCATCTTTGAGATTTTTTGTAGTGAGGCATGAGTGCGTATGGCTCAGCTGAGTCCCCCCTGAGCTCACATCCTAAGAATTCAACATTGCTCTATGGCCTAAGGCCTGCGGACCTGGGCACGGAGGCCAGAGGAATGCACTTACAGCCCAGGGAAGTTTTGTCCTTTTCCTCCATTTATCCTGCAATTTAAGGGCCAAACACTGATAAGAGCTAAAGATACAACAGAAAACAAGACACTGTGCTGTCTTCAAGAATTTTATTGTTTGGGCTGGGCGCGGTGGCTCACGCCTGTAATCCCAGCACTTTGGGAGGCTGAGGTGGGTGCATCATGAGGTCAGGAGATCGAGACCATCCTGGCTAACATGGTGAAACCCTGTCTCTACAAAAAAATACAAAAAATTAGCCAGGCATGGTGGCAGATGCCTGTAGTCCCAGCTACTTGGGAGGCTGAGGCAGGAGAATGGCATGAGCCTGGGAGGCGGAGCTTGCAGTGAGCCAAGATCGCACCACTGCACTCCAGCCTGGGTGACAGAGTGAGACTCTGTCTCACAAAAAAAAAAAAAAAAAAAAAAAGAAAAGTATTGTCTGACGGTGTGAGGACATTTCCAAATCAGAACTCTGTAAGATTTGGGGTTGACCCAATCATAAGGTCATGCTTGGCACCACACCTGCTTTTTCACTGTTTCCAATGTCCCTATTGTGACAACACACAACGTATGGCCTTGTCCAGAAAGTGGAATCATATGTAATTTTGGAAAACTCTAAAAAATTATTTAATTGTTAATATATTGTTCAGGGGAGTCAGAGCCATCCCCAGGACGCAACTCTTTGGAGCAATAACCCTTGACCCTCGTGCGCTGACACTGAAGCCACAGGAGGCAACAGGAGATGGGACATTGAGTGGGATCCAGAATACACCAGGGGCCCATGTGACATCATTTGCCTGTTCCAGTTGCCCTTTTTCTATCAATATCTATCAATATTTTCTCACTTCAAATGACCTGGGATGTATGCATTTCTGGGGCATAGTTCCCTGGAAAATACACTCATGAGTTCCTTCACTATAGGAAAAGCTTCTGAGAAATGCATCGGTAGGAATTTTGTCGTGTGAACATCATGGAGGGCACTTGCACAACCCTAGCTGGAACAGCCTACTTCCCCTCTAGGCTAAATGGTACAGCCTATTGCTCCTAGGCTACAAACTGGTACATCAGGTTACTGTACTGAATACCGTAGGCAATTATAACACAATGGTATTTATGTCAAAACATATCCAAACATAACAAAGATATAGTAAAAATACAGTTTAAAAGATAAACATGGTATACCCATAGAGGGCACTTACCATGAAATGAACTTGCAGGGCTGAATTGCTCTGGGTGAAACTGTGAGTGATTGGTGAGTGAAGTGAAGGCCTAGGACAGGACTTCACACTACTGTAGACTTTACAAACACTGTACAGTTAGGCTACATGAAATAATAAATTCACCTTAGCTTATTGTCACCTTTTTACTTTATAAATTTTTTAATTTTTTTAACTTTTGACTCTTGAAATAACACTAAGCTTACAACACAACCATATTGTACAATTGTCCAAAAATATTTCCTTTCTGTATGTTCTTATTCTTTTTTCTATTTTAAATTTTTTCCTTAATTTTGTTGTTGTTGTTAAAAATGAAGACAAAAACATACATGTCAGCCTAAGCCTACACAGGGTTAGATCATCATTATCACTGTCTTCCACCTTCACACCTTGTCCCACTAGATGGCACTTGATCAAATATCACTTTCTCCTGGTAGCTGACCCTAGCTGCTTCAGGTCTTCAGGGACAGTGACATGCAGGGAGCTGTCATCTCCTATGATAACAGTGCCTTCTTCTGAGATCCCTCTGGAAGCAACTGCCTGAGGCTGTTTTACAGTTAACGTTTTAAAAATAAGTAAAAGAGGCCGGGTACGGTGGCTCACACCTGTAATCCCAGCACTTTGGGAGGCCAAGGCAGGTCGATCACCTCAGGTCAGGAGTTCGAGACCAGCCTGGCCAACATGGTGAAACCCCATCTCTACTAAAAACTCAAAAATTAGCCGGGTGTGGTGGCGTGCTTGTATAATCCCAGCCACTCAGGAGGCTGAGGCGGGAGAATCACTTGAACCTGGGAGGTGGAGGTTGCAGTGGGCAGAGATCGCACCATTGTACCCCAGCCTGGGCAACAAGGGCAAAACTCCATCTCAACAGTAAAAGAAAGTTAAAAAGTATAGTATCGTAAATACATAAACCAGCAACATAGTTGTTTATTATCACTATCGAGTATTCTGGACTGAACATCACTGCATGAGCTAGACTTTTATATGGCTAGCAGCACAGCAGGATTGTTGACACCAGCTTTGCCACAAACACTGGAGTCATGCCCTGTGCTTCAGTGTTACCATGGTTATGACGTCACTGGGCAATACGAATTTTTCAGCTCTATTATTTTACAGGACCTCAGTTATAAATGTGGTCTGTGGTTGACCAAAACATTGTCACATGGTGGCTGAGCGCAGTGGCACACTCCCATAATCCCAGAACTTTGGGAGGCTGAGGCAGGTGGATCACTTGAGGTCAGGAGTTCAAGATCAGCCTGGCCAACCTGCTGAAACCCTGTCTCTACCAAAAATACAAAAAAAAAAAATTAGCCGGGTGTTGTGGCGCACGTCTGTAATCCCAGCTACTCAGGAGGCTGAGGCAGGAGAATCACTTGAACCTAGGAGGAGGAGGTTGCAGTGAGCCGAGATCGCACCACTGCACTCCAGCCTGGGCGTCAAGAGTGAGACTCCATCTCAAAAAACCAAAAACAAAAAACAAAAAACATTGTCACATGGTGCATGACTCTACCAAATAAACTGAGTAAACATGGATGTCCTGTATAGGAGATGGAACTCTTCTGTAAGTGACGTGAACTGTACAGATCACTTAGAGAGATCATGTCCTCATCTCAGCTGGAGAGCATCTGCTGTGGAGAGGATCCAGCTGCTTCCAGACCTCTCTGCCTGACCCCTGACTCTTGATGACTTGTGAACTCAGAATGACCAGGAAGGCTTGACACTGAGCAGAATCTCTAATTCACCTGAGATTGATTTGACAGTCTCATTCTTTGTGTCACTTCAATTTGCAGATCGTTCCATTATTGGCAGCTACTTTTTCTAACTTTTTCCAAGTTGCATTTGATAAATTTTTTCATTCATTCATTCATTCATTCATTCTCTCATTCACTCACTCAACATATATTTATTGTATGCCTACTTCATGCCAGATACTCTTCTAAGTGTGGGGGATATAGCAGTGAACAAAAAAGACAAAAATCGCTGCCTTCATGGAGCTTACCTTCCAGTGGGGGATGATAGGCAACAAATAGCAGTAGGAAAGTAAATGATATTAGAAGGTAGAAGTCATGAGTACCACTGGAGAATAAAAAGCAGGATAAGAGAGATGGGGAATGCAGTCAGAGGTGTAACGATTCCAAATGAAGCGGCTAGGGTCAGCTTTCATGAGAAAGTGACATTTGATCAAGTGCCAGAAGGAGGGGAGCCATGTGAATGCTGGGGGAGACCTTTGTGGACAGAGGGAGTGGCTGGAGAGGTGGGAGCCTGTGTAGTCAGTTTGAAGCACAGACATGTCCTGTGTGGCTGGACAGAGGACAGCAGAGGCCCAGAGGGGTGAGCTGGTGTTCGCTCACAGATCATTTAAGGCTTTAGGGGCCATGGGAAGGCTTGAGTTTTCCTCTGAGTAACATGAGGAGACCTGGGAAGATTTTGAGCAAAGGCGTGACATGTCTCGACTTGCGTTTTTAAAGGATTGCTTTGACTACTGTTCATTTTTAACCAGAATTCACCTGAAAAACCTGTGGGAGTGAAAGGTGGTGGGCAGGGGCCTGGAGGGACCCCTGCAACACTTTAGAGGCCGGTTTATGCAAAACTTGCTCAGAGAATGGGGTGCAAGAAGTCTTCATGGAAGACATATAAATTTGTCCTGAGCATCATTTTAAATAAAACTTTGTTAATTTTGAAATACAGCACACTTAAAGAAGAAGGTGCGTAAATCATAAATGCACTGCTTAGTGAAATATAATAAAGCAAATACTCCTATCACCGTTGCTGGGGGTCCAGAAATTGCACATTTGCACAGCCTTAGAGGCTCCCGTGTGCCCCTTTCTAATCACAGCTCCCAGCCTACTCCCCAAAGGCAACCGGTTTCCAGACTCTCGTGATGGTCACTTCCTTGCTTACTTTATCTCTTACCATCTATGTGTGGACACTGATGCTCTGTATTTTTGCCTACTTTGTTGGGTGTCTGGCTTCTTTCGCTCAAGTTTATGTGTGTGACTCATCCAGGTTGTTGTTTGAGGCTGTGGTTTGTTTTCACTGCTATACATTTCATTGTGTGACTCTCTTTCAATTTTTTTCACCTATTCTACTGTTGACAGATATTTGGATTGTCCCCTGCTATGAATATCCTTGTACAAATCTGATGTCCACATGCAGCCATGTCTGTTAAGCCTGTAACCCAGGACTAGAGCTGCAGGGTTGTAAAGTATATGTATATTCATCTTTAGTAGATTAAATTAGTTTTTTTTTTTTTTTGTTTTTTTTTTTGGAGACAGAATCTTGCTCTGTCTCCTAGGCTGGAAGGCAGTAGTGCAATCATGGCTTACTGCAGCTTCAACCTCCTGGGCTCAAGTGATCTCACTTCAGCCTCCCAAGCAGCTGAGTAGCTGAGACTACATGTCTCAGCTACCAGGCCTGATTTTTTTTTTTTTTTTTTTTTTTTTGAGACATGTTCTTGCTTTGTTGCCCAGGCTAGTTTCAAACTCCTGACCTCAAGGAATCCTCCTGCTGTGGCCTCCCAAAGTGTTGGGATTGCAGGTGTGAGCTACTGCGTCAGGTCAGATTCTTATTATTAGTAGTAGACTATCTCTTCCAGAATGATTGTATCAATGTACACTCTTTCCAGATGTGTGTCGGAATTATCCTTGATATATATTCTTGTCTATACTTGACATGTTACTCTTTTTAATTTTAGCGATTCTGCAGGGTATATAGTGACACCTCAAAAAGTGGTTTTAATTTGCATTTCCTGTGTTACAAAGGAGTTACACACCTTTTCACATTATTGTCCATTTGCATGGCCTCTTTTGTGAAGTCCTTGGTAAGTCTACTGCTTATTTTCTATTGGTGGATCTTTTTCTTATTGATTTGTAGGGTTTAAAATAATTCAGGATATTGAATCTATAAATTACCTTGGGCAGTATGGCCATTTTCACAATATTGATTCTTCCAACCCATGAGCATGGAATGTCCTTCCATTTGTTTGTATCCTCTTTTATTTCATTGAGCAGTGGTTTGTAGTTCTCCTTGAAGAGGTCCTTCACATCCCTTGTAAATTGGATTCCTAGGTATTTTATTCTCTTTGAAGCAATTGTGAATGGGAGTTCACTCATGATTTGGCTCTCTGTTTGTCTGTGATTGGTGTACAAGAATGCTTGTGATTTTTGTACATTGATTTTGTATCCTGAGACTTTGCTGAAGTTGCTTATCAGCTTAAGGAGATTTTGGGCTGAGACAATGGGGTTTTCTAGATATACAATCATATCATCTGCAAACAGGGACAATTTGACTTCCTCTTTTCCTAATTGAATACCCTTTATTTCCTTCTCCTGCCTGATTGCCCTGGCCAGAAATTCCAGCACTATGTTGAATAGGGGTGGCGAGAGAGGGCATCCCTGTCTTGTGCCAGTTTTCAAAGGGAATGCTTCCAGTTTTTGCCCATTCAGTATGATATTGGCTGTGGGTTTGTCATAGATAGCTCTTATGATTTTGAGATACGTCCCATCAATACCTAATTTATTGAGAGTTTTTAGCATGAAGGGTTGTTGAATTTTGTCAAAGGCCTTTTCTGCATCTATTGAGATAATCATGTGGTTTTTGTCTTTGGTTCTGTTTATATGCTGGATTGCATTTATTGATTTGTGTATGTTGAACCAGCCTTGCATCCCAGGGATGAAGCCCACTTGATCATGGTGGATAAGCTTTTTGATGTGCTGTTGGATTCAGTTTGCCAGTATTTTATTGAGGATTTTTGCATCAATGTTCATCAAGGATATCGGTCTGAAATTCTTCTTTTTGGTTGTGTCTCTGCCGGGCTTTGGTATCAGGATGATGCTGGCCTCATAAAATGTGTTAGGGAGGATTCCCTCTTTTTCTATCGATTGGAATGGTTTCAGAAGGAATGGTACCAGTTCCTCCTTGTACCTCTGGTAGAATTCGGCTGTGAATCCATCAGGTCCTGGACTCTTTTTGGTTGGTAAGCTATTGATTATTGCCACAATTTCAGAGCCTGTTATTGGTCTATTCAGAGATTCAACTTCTTCCTTGTTCAGTCTTGGGAGGGTGTATTTGTCAAGGAATTTATCCATTTCTTCTAGATTTTCTAGTTTATTTGCGTAGAGGTGTTTGTAGTATTCTCTGATGGTAGATTGTATTTCTGTGGGATCGGTGGTGATATCCCCTTTATCATTTTTTATTGCATCTATTTGATTCTTCTCTCTTTTCTTCTTTATTAGTCTTGCTAGCAGTCTATCAATTTTGTTGATCTTTTCAAAAAACCAGCTCCTGGATTCATTAATTTTTTGAAGGGTTTTTTGTGTCTCTATTTCCTTCAGTTCTGCTCTGATTTTAGTTATTTCTAGCCTTCTGCTAGCTTTTGAATGTGTTTGCTCTTGCTTTTCTATCAAGCTACCAATGACTTTCTTCACAAAATTGGAAAAAACTACTTTAAAGTTCATACAGAACCAAAAAAGAGCCCACATTGCCAAGTCAATCCTAAGCCAAAAGAACAAAGCTGGAGGTATCATGCTACCTGACTTCAAACTATACTACAAGGCTACAGCAACCAAAACAGCATGGTACTGGTACCACAACAGAGACATAGATCAATGGATCAGAACAGAGACTTCAGAAATAATGCCACATATCTACAACTATCTGATCTTTGACAAACCTGACAAAAATAAGCAACGGGAAAAGGATTCCCTATTTAATAAATGGTGCTGGGAAAACTGGCTAGCCATATGTAGAAAGCTGAAACTGGATCCCTTCCTTACACCTTATACAAAAATTAATTCAAGATGGATTAAAGACTTACATGTTAGACCTAAAACCATAAAAATCCTACAAGAAAACCTAGGCAATACCATTCAGGACATAGGCATGGGCAAGGAGTCCATGTCTAAAACACCAAAAGCAATGGCAACAAAAGCCAAAATTGACAAATGGGATCTAATTAAACTAAAGAGCTTCTGCACAGCAAAATAAACTACCATCAGAGTGAACAGGCAACCTACAGAATGGGAGAAAATTTTTGCAACCTACTCATCTCACAAAGGGCTAATACCCAGAATCTACAATGAACTCAAACAAACTTACAAGAAAAAAACAAACAACCCCATCAAAAAGTGGGCAAAGGATATGAACAGACGCTTCTCAAAAGAAGACATTTATGCAGCCAAAAAACACATGAAAAAATGCTCATCATCACTGGCCATCAGAGAAATGCAAATCAAAATCACAATAAGATACCATTTCACACCAGTTAGAATGGCGATCATTAAAAAGTCAGGAAACAACAGGTGCTGGAGAGGATGTGGAGAAATAGGAACACTTTTACACTGTTGGTGGGACTGTAAACTAGTTCAACCATTGTGGAAGTCAGTGTGGCGATTCCTCAGGGATCTAGAACTAGAAATGCTGTTTGACCCAGCCATCCCATTACTGGGTATATACCCAAAGGACTATAAATCATGCTGCTATAAAGACACATGCACATGTATGTTTATTGTGGCACTATTCACAATAGCAAAGACCTGGAACCAACCCAAATGTCCAACAACGATAGACTGGATTAAGAAAATGTGGCACATATACACCATGGAATACTATGCAGCCATAAAAAATGATGAGTTCATGTCCTTTGTAGGGACATGGATGAAACTGGAAACCATCATTCTCAGTAAACTATCGCAAGGACAAGAAACCAAACACTGCATGTTCTCACTCATAGGTGGGAATTGAACAATGAGAACACATGGACACAGGAAGGGGAACATCACACTCTGGGGACTGTTGTGGGGTGGGGGGAGCGGGGAGGGACAGCATTAGGAGATATACCTAATGCTAAATGACGAGTTAATGGGTGCAGCACACCAACATGGCACATGGATACATATGTAACAAACCTGCACATTGTGCACATGTACCCTAAAACTTAAAGTATAATAATAATAATAATAATAATAATAATAATAAAATTCAGGATATGAACAGGTCATGAATGACAAGTAGCCTGTCTTACTCTCTGGCTTAGCTTTTCATTCTCTTATTGATGTCTTTTGAAGACCAAATGTTCTTAATTTTAATGTGGCCATATATTTATCAATCTTTTCCTTTATGGTTTGTGCCTTTATGTTTTATTTAAAAAATCTTTCTCTTCTTTCTATATTATCTTATAAAGTCTTTCTATTTTGCCTTTCACATTTAATCTAGAATACAACTGGATTGATTTTTGTGTATGGTATGAGGCAGAAATGCTCCCTTCCACTCTCCCTTCCTCCTCCCTCCCTTCATTCCTTCTTTCCTCCCTTTCTTCCTTTCTTTTTCTCCTTTTTTCTTTCCTCCCCCCTTCCTTCTTTTCTTTCTTTTTGAATCTTTTCCCTGCTGCTCTTCAGTGTCATCTCTACCATAAATCAAGTGCCCATAGATATGTGGGGGATTGTTCAGATTTCATTCTAAACTAGCTGATTTGCTTTTTCCTTTGAAAGAAAAGTCTAAACACCAGAAGTCTGACAGTGGTTCTCAAATTTGGCTGAGGTTTGGAATCATGAAGATACAGAAGCCTGGGTCCCACCTCCAGGGATTCTATCTAGTTGGGCTGGGATGTGGTCTGGTCATCAGGATCTTTAAACCTCTCTGATGGGCAACTATGGCTGAGGCTCAGGGGAAAGGAAGACAGGGAGAGCACACTGTTATCATTATGGTTGCCCCACAAAAGGCAGGATTCCTGGTGAAGGCTGAATTCCAGATCATTAACAAATAACTTTTTAGTATGAATGTGTCCCAAATAGGGCATGAGACATACTTATGCTTAATAATTACATGGTATACCTGACATTTGTATTTAACTGAGTGTTCTTTCTCTCTATAGAACTGTTATTTTTATATATATATATATATACACACATATATATATAAAACTGTTATATGTATATATATAATATACATATATATTTATACATATATTTTTCAAGACAGAGTCTCACTCTGTCGCCCAGTCTGGAGTGTGCAATGGCGCAATCTCGGCTCACTGCAACCTCCACTTCCTGGGTTCAAGTGATTCTCTTGCCTCATCCTCCTGAGTAGCTGGGATTACAGGCGTGCACCACAATGCCTGGCTAATTTTTTTTGTATTTTTAGTGGAGACGGGGTTTTGCTATGTTGGCCAGGCTGGTCTCCAACTCCTGACCTCAAGTGTCTGCCCGCCTTGGCCTCCCAAAGTGCTGGCATGAGCCACCATGCCTGGCCTGTGTTCTACATTTTTATTTGCTGCATCTGGCAATACTTGTTATCATAAAATGATTTCTTACACGCTGACCTTGTTGGAACCCTGGTCTTCAAATACCTTCCATCTTCCCCACTCCATCATGTTGCTGTGCAGGGCTGCTCTTGTTGGTTGATTTCTCTTTATGTCTCCAGCTGCCTGAGTAGCTCCTGACTGTTCCATGAAACAAAATACTCAGAACTGGACTACCTGGTGGCATTACAAAAAAATGTCACTCGTCTTAATGGGGTTTCAGACTTAAGAAGGCAAATTTAAGAATAAACAATTGGGGCAACATTCTTTGGAGAATGAAAAATGAAAAGACTGACATAAAATGAAAAACTGTCACAGAAAAATGAAAGACTGACAGAGCAAAGATTCACAAAGTCAATGATTTATACATGGTACAATTAAAACCAACAGAGGGAATCATGAGCACCTTCTTTCTCATTTTTCTGGACTAGACTAAGTGGAGTAGTTTAATTAGTTGGGTGATTCATAGATAGGACTGTGTCACAGATGGTCAGTTTGTAGAAACAGACAACAGAACCTCTCACTTCCTTCCCATGTCTGTAGATGTATGCATGCCCAAGTCTCTGCCATCACTGGAGAGTCTGTCCTTCACTGCTCAGCCTGGCAGGTATTGCTCTCGAGTCCTTTGGAAGGTTCTAGAAGGAAAAGACTTGTCACTCCCCCAGTTGGACTGTCACTGTTTGTGTGATCATGAGGCTTAGAATCCCTCACAGCAGTAGTTTTGCTGCTGGGTTGTCATATTATCAAGAAATTATTCCACTCCCACGTTTTTTGGGGATTCCTGACTCTTGCTAAGCCCTGAAATGCCCACTTATTCTCAATTCTGAGAGATTATGTTGTCTTGAAGGCAGAAAAGGGTACATGCATGAATAAATGGTTGAGGCTAAGTTCATTATACTAATGGAGCTTTTTCAGAACATTGTCCCTTTCTTATAGCATCCTATTTGATTTTAACAGTAACCCTGCCTGCTGGGTAAGTAGGGCAGGCATTACTTCCCTTCCTTTACAGATGAGAAAACAAGCTCAGCACAGTTAAATAATTGCACAAAGTGATACAGCTAGTAAATGACAGGTAGCAGAACGCAGGTCCTCTGGCTCCTAATGTCTTGCTTTTTCTAGTATTAATACTCCCTGACAGAGCAGTACCTAAATTTGCGTGATCCTAACCACCACTTGAAGATCTTGTTCAAAATGTGTGGATTCCTAAATCCTTTCCCTGACTATTCTAATGCAGTGAGGTTAGGGTGGAACTCAAGAGTCTGTAATTGAAAGACTGACCTCAGCAAATTAGCAGAGACTATTGTATTTGAAAATTATCATTGGAATTCGTTTTTTTTTCTTTTTGAGGCAGGATCTCACTGGGTCACCCAGACTGGAGTGCAGTGGTGCAAACTCGGCTCACTGCAGCCTCAACCTCCCTGGCTCAAGTGATGTTCCCATCTCAGCCTCCTGAGTAGCTGGGACCACAGGTGTGCACCACCATACCAGGCTAATTTTTTAAAAATTTTTTGTAGAGACAAGGTCTCACTATGTTGCCCAGGCTGGTCTTCAACTCCTGAGCTCAAGTGATCCACCTGCCTCAGCCTCCCAAAGTGCTGGGATTACAGATATGGGCCACCATGCCTGGATTCGTTAGAATTCTTCATTAAAGTTCTGGGGATCCCAGCCACTTTGGGAAGCAGCACAAATAAATTTAAGTGGAAATATTTACTACATCTTTTGCAAAAATTGTTGTTATTTATAGTTAGCTTCTCAAAATTAAGTTGCCAGGTGGGAATATAAAAGGGAGTTAATTATTGTCCATTTGTTTGGACAATAATTGTTTTGGACTTGTTTGTTTGACACCAAAGCATGTCTGCTTTTGGTGTCAGTGGGGACTAGTTGAAGAAGAGGTCTCTCTCTTTTAGGTTTTGGTCAGTTTGATCCATTTATCTAATGAATGTTTACTGAAAATCTATAATCTACCAGGTACTGTGCTGAACACTGGAGTTAAAGAGTTGGATGAGACACAGTCCTTAGAGAGAGACTCATAGTTTACTAAGCAGACTAACATGCAGATCTATAGATTATAATACATGTGATTGACGGATTAATAGGGATGTGGATTCCATGTTCTGGGAGTACAGAAGAGGAAAAATTCTGCTCTACTGGGGTCAAGACAAGCTCCATGAGACGAGGCAGGGTCTTGCCTTGAGTTTTCTTAGATGTTGATGAGCCTCCAGCCTTCACTCTGTATTGTATTGACAACTTCAGGACCACTCAACCCTTTCCTGCAGGGCCAACTCAGAAGACAAATATCATTCAAAACTGAAGTTAAATGGCTGGTACCTCCCAGCCTGCTGGGTTTCCCACATCCATCGCTTCCTAGGGAATACCTGAAAATGGGGTCAGCATGAACCAGGTGGGCTCTGAGCTTGGGTCCAGCCAGCCCCATTTGTAGTTTGGAGGAGAAAGGCGGTTATTATGCTAGAAGCCTGCCGAGCCCACAGTGCACCTCTTCTGTGTTTCAAGAAGGCTGTTTTTGTATTTGCAGCCTGGTTTCAGGTGTGTGGATGTCAGAGAGATTGATGCCGTCTTCAGTGACCTGTGATCACACATCCTTACAGCCCTCCATCTTTCTGCCTTGCTTAGCAAATTCCACGGGCAATAACTCCAAACAGAGCCTTTGGAAAAGGGCAACAAGGACAAACCTGGCCTGTTTAGAATCTAACTTCGAGCCACTCTTCTCAGCTCTTTATTCCCCTCAATTAAATTGTTTATTTGTAGAGTTTCCCTGTCTTATTTAATACAGTTTTAATTTCTTTTCTATCATTACTCTTTCTACCCTCTCTTCCTCTACTCCCCCTCTTTCAACCAAATTGCCTAAACCATTTTTCACCCTTTGCTTTGATGGCAACCAGTACAAATAAAACCAGAGCAGCAGCAAGTACCCCAGGAGAGGGGTGAGGGGTCACCGAAGCTGCTCTTGGAGGGCTCAGCTGGGCTTTCTGAAGTCAGATGGGCAGCCTGTTTCATGCCCCAAATTCCTCTCTGTTATCCTCCCTGCAGGCAATATTTTTGTTTTTACTGTGGTTCAGCTCCCTGGAATGCAGAGCTCTTTTAGAAGCTGACTGAGTGGAGAGGTTTGTGTCTGGGTAGCCTTTCTCTTGACCTGGAGAGAGAAGTTGGGGGTGGGGAAGGAAGGGGTGGATAGAGTCCAGAGGAAGAAGTGGCTTTCTAAGACAGCAACACTGAGCGTGTTTTATCTCTGAGACTGGTGACTGTGTTTCATCCATGAAGATGGGTTTGCTTGTTAATGCACCTTCCTGTTTTGGAGGTGTCGCTCAAAAATATTAAAGCTTTTAGTATTTGAGCTCTGGAGGAAAAATGATTTTTGTGTGCCTGGGTGCCTGAAACAATCCAGGTCTACTGAATTCTGATTTTGAATGCCTGAATAAAGATGAGAAAATCAAAGTAGACAAAGAAATAAACATGTCTTGACTGCTTTTCCTGTGCCAGGACTTTTACCTACACGTCTCATTTAATTGTACAATAGCAGCCCTCTGAGTTGCTGTTAGTGTTCTCATGTTACTGATGCCAAAGCTAGGGTCCAGGGAGCTTAGGAAGAGGGCACAGAGCTGGCAAGGGGCACAGCCGGGACTCTTCATCCAACCGTCCACTCGCCTAAGAGATAGCGTTTGTGTCTTACCAACTTCAGGGAGGTGTACACATTTTGTTCTGTTACTAGCAAATGCTACATACTAGACTCTCACTACAACATTATTAGGTGTGCCTGAACAGAAATGGCACCTGCAAATAGAGCTTTATATAGAAAACTGAAGGGCATGATAAAGGTTGGATGTGCTAAGCACTTCTTAAAATCTTTCTGCTTCCCTCCCTCCCTTCCTTCCTTCTTCCTTGTCTCCCTCCCTCCCTCCCTTACTTTCTTCTCTTTTCTCTTTTTTCCTTCTTTCCTTCTTCCTTTCCTTCTCTTTTTCCTTTTTTCCTTTTTCATTTTCCTCCTTTCTTCCTTCCCTCATGTCTCCTTTCTCCCTCCCCCCTCTTTCCCACTCTTCCCTCCCCCCTTTCCCTTCCCTTCCTTTGCCTTCCCTTCCCTTCCCTTCCTTTACCTTCCCTTCCCTTCTTTTTTCCTTCCCTTCCTTTGCCTTCCCTTCCCTTCTTTTCCCTTCCCTTCCCTTCCTTTCCCTTCCCTTCCCTTCCCTCCAATTTCACTTGCTATAGAGATGTGATGTACACACAGTTCAAAGACTGAGTGTACATCGTATCAAGGACACAGTTCCTGTCCTTGAGGAGTATCTGTCCATCTAGGGGGTGGCCATATAAGCAAATTGCTCTGATGTCCCATGGCAAGTTCTGTTGCAGAGGTTTACATTCAGTTCTGGAAACAGAGATGAGGGAGCAAGTAATTTTGCTTGGGGAAGTTAGGGGAAGATAAAGAGAGGAAGTGCCATTTCATCTGGGCCTTGAATATTGGGGAAACATTTACTGGGGGCTGGGGAAAAGGCATTTTATAAGAGATGAAAATGCACTTTAATTCAGGGGCACAAATAGGACCAGGATAGTTGGATTTCAAGCACAGTGTGAGGGCTGAGGCTGGGAAGGCAGCCCTCGGGTTAAGTCTTCTCCTCTGGAAAGGCTTGGGAAGATATTTTGGGAAGAAACAGAGTTTGACATGAGTCCTGGGGTCTGGGTAAAATTTTGAATTATCGCAGGAGTCCAAATGTCCCTGGGGAGTGGGGCTGTACAGCCTACACTTTCACTCTCTTCTCTGACCCATGGACATTTTCCACAGACAGTGTAACAAGTCACTCACCTCACAGAGCCCTCTGGGAAAATCCCACAGAAATTCAGAAGTAATCTCTTCCTACTTGCAGTGGTTACCAGACTCTTTCTCAAAAAGCTGAGTCTATTCATGTAATAGAACTGCCCTTGAAGAAATACTGGAAGTTATTGGGAAAGAATTTTTATTTTTGTCCTGTGGAAATACATGAAGAAAAATCAAATGAGAATAAGCAAAGGCTGTTTATTTACTCAGAACTTGCTATGAACGAGTCATCTGCCATCACTTGTCTTTTAGCAGAAACTCGGAGGCAGGCAGAGGAGTGGGGAAGCTTCACAGTGGGGGAAAGGGAAGGCTCCGAGAGCGTGCTGATTGGAGGCTGCTGGCGCGGGAAACTGAAGGGGGCTCACTGGAAGTGAGGTGTCCCATGGGATTTGGTAGAGTGCAAACTTGGCTTTCTCTGCCTGGTCCTCAGAAATAGGGACAAAAATGAGAAAAACTGTCAGTTTTTAATGAAGTCCTGGCCCTTTTGGAGCAATTGTTACAAGGGCTTTTGTTTGGCTTCCTGGATTGTTACTAGAGATAGTGTGTGACTTCCTAAAAGTCTGCGTCATAGACACCAGGCTGGCTTCCTAGGCTGGCTCTTGCAGATGATGGGTTGGTTTCCTGGGCTGGTTGCATAGATTGTGGGTCACTTTTTAAAAATATATGTCTGCTTATTTGTATAGTCAGCCTCTGTCTATTTGTATTTTCAGTCTCTCAGTCCACATACCTATGTGAAATAAGAGATCATCTCTGGATTTCAGGTGGGTACTATGAGTGGAGTGTGTCTGGTAGACACAGAAGGAGCTGCACACACAGCTGAAGAGCACAGGGCCAAGTTGTGTGGGTGTTCACAAGGGTGCCAGGCTGTTGGGGCTGGCATGGGGCTGAACTCGAGCCTGCTGCTCGTAGGGGCAGCATCCCTGGAGGAAGCAACTTTGTTAGGACAGCTCTGGAAATGTCCTACATGAATGGTTTGGCTTCTGTATTCCTTTTGACAGACAGTAGCTTGGACTCCATCCCAATAAAATGTTTGACCTCTCTCAGATGGAAAACAGGAGCTGGAAGCTTATTGTTGCTACTGGAAATAAAGACCAGAGAAGAAAAGACACTTTGTTTTGATGAGACCTTATAACAGATGTGCTGCGTAGGCATAGCAACATACGACTTTAATAGAAAAGGAACTTTCCTCTTCTCCACCCACCCTCAGTTCTGGAAGGCTTGATTGAAAAGGGGAATCTCTCTCTCTCTCTCTTTTTTTTTTCCTTTAACTAGTATCAGGTGTCTTACTCAGGTGGTTGGGTAAAATAGTCAAAATATTTTTACAACAGCTGTAAACGGTTTTACAATACACTTACTGTTTATGAGGAAGGCTGACATGTTGGAGAGTTTTCATGGCTGTGATGGGCACAGAGCAAGCAACCAGCATTTCTTATGGAGTTTTGCTAAAAGGCATTAATCCTGGTCACAAAGCCAAGTATAAAATTTTAGTGGCTTCTGAAACTGTCGCTTTTTATGTCCCCTGTCTGAAGCTCTCTGGAAACCAACAGAGTCTGACACAGCTCAACATATTTGCTTCTGTGGACTGTGTTTATGAGGCCATGTTCACTTACAGGCAGAGGGAAGATGGGAAAAGAAAGTGGAAATGTCACTTTTAAGTAATTAGCGAAGTAAAACAATATTACTAGTGTTTTGTGTAACTTTCTAATTTAAATTGAAGGTTTTTTCCCCCAAGTCAAATGGCATCTTTTTACATAGAAAAATTTAACAATTGAAAAATTGAAAAAAAGGGCCATAATCACTCTCTTTAAAAAATTGCCTTGCCTTATTGTTTAATTTTTAAAATTATATAAATTTCTTTTTTTCTTCAACTTTTATTTTAAGCTCAGGGGTACATGTGCAGGATGTACAGGTTTGTTACATAGGTAAACATGTGCCATGGTGGTTTGCTGCACAGATCGACGTGTTACCCAGATATAGATATATAGATATAGATATCATTATATATCTCTCATATACACACACACACACATATACATATATATATATATATATATATATACATTTTTTTTTTTTTTTGAGACGGAGTCTTGCTTTGTCACCTGTCGTCCAGGCTGGAGTGCAGTGGCGCGATCTCGGCTCACTGCAAGCTCCGCCTCCCGGGTTCACGCCATTCTCCTGCCTCAGCCTCCCGAGTAGCTGGGACTACAGGCACCCGCCACTGCACCTGGCTAATTTTTTATATTTTTAGTAGAGACGGGGTTTCACTGTGTTAACCAGGATGGTCTCTATCTCCTGACCTCGTGATCCACCTGCCTCGGGCTCCCAAAGTGCTGGGATTACAGGCATGAGCCACCACGCCTGGCGGTGTTACCCAGGTATTAAGCCCAGCATATACTAGCTATTCTTCCTGGTGCTCTCCATCCTTCCCCTCAGCCCCCACCCACCGACAGGCCCCAACCAGTGTGTGTTGTTCCCCACAACGTGTCCATGTGTTCTCATCATTTAGCTCCCACTTATAAGTGAGAACATGTGGTGTTTGGTTTTCTGTTCTTGTGTTTGCTGAGGATAATGGCTTCGAGCTCCATCCACGTCCCTATAAAGGACATGATCTCATTCATTTTTATGGCTGTATCGTATTCCATGGTGTATATGTACCACATTTTCCTTATTCAGTCTATCATTGATGGGCATTTAGGTTGATTCCATGTCTTTGCTATTGTGAATAGTGCTGCAGTGAACATGCACATGCATGTATCTTTGTAATAGATGATTTATATTTCTTTGGGTATATACCCAATAATGGGATTGCTGGGCCAAATGATATTTCTGCCTCTAGGTCTCTGAGGAATCGCCACACTGTCTTTCACAATGGTTGAACTAATTTACATTGCCACCAACAGTGTAAAAGCATTCCTTTTTCTCCACAACCTGCCAGCATCTGTTATTTTTTGACTTTTTAATAATTGCCATTCTGATGGGTATGAGACGGTATCTCATCGTGGCTTTGATTTGCATTTCTCTAATTATCAGTGGTGTTGAGCTTTTTTTCATATGTTTGTTGGCCACATGTATACCTTCTTTTGAGAAGTGTCTGCTTTGTCCTTTGCCCACTTTTTAATGGGGTTGTTTTTTTTTTCTTGTAAATTTGCTTAAGTTGCTTGTAAACTCTGGATATTAGACCTTTGTCAGATGGCTAGATTGCAAACATTTTCTCCCATTCTGTAGGTTGCCTGTTCACTCTGAAGATAGTTTCTTTTGCTGTGCGGAAGCTCTTTAGCTTAATTAGATCCTATTTGTCATTTTTTGCTTCTGTTGCAATTGCTTTTGGCATTTTTGCCATAAAATCTTTGCCTGTGCCTTTGTCCTGAATGGTATTGCCTAGATTTTTTTCCAGGGTTTTAATAGTTTTGGGTTTTACATTTAAGTCTTTAATCCATCTTGAGTTGATTTTTGTATAAGGTGTAAAAAAGGGGTTCAGTTTCAATTTTCTGTATATGGCTAGCCAGTTCTCCCAGCACCATTTATTAAATAGGGAATTCTTTCCCCATTGCTTGTTTTTGTCAGGTTTGTTGAAGATCAGATGGTTGCAGGTGTGTGGTCTTATTTCTGAGTTCTCTATTCTGTTCCATTGGTCTATGTGTCTGTTCTTGTACCAGTACAATGGTGTTTTGGTTACTGTAGCCTTGCAATAGAGTTTGAAGTTGGGTAGAATGATGTGTCCAGCTTTGTTGTTTTTTGCTTAGGATTGCCTTGGCTACTCGGGCTCTTTTTGGTTCCATATGAATAAACATATAAATTTCTTAAAATTTAAATTAAAAATTTAAAATATTGTAAATAGGATGATACCATATTTGTTAATGTTTTGTGATCTTATTTTTTCTTTTTTGTTCAACTTTCACATACTTCTTTCTTATGCTTTTCTCCTATGTAATCCTCCAACAGATGTTTACAGCCTAGAATATATCTTTATTTTTCTTTATGCTCAAATAAGTGTATACATATATATATTTATAGGTATTGCATATAAATGCAAACATAAGGGTTTTGATCACTGCATTATATAGAAGTAAACTTATACAGCCATAGGGCATAGTATGATTTGATCTGATCTTAGGATTTAAATGGGGAAATTTATCCTCAGGCCATGTAACATGGAATAATCTTTGGTAATTTTTATTTCATTCATTCAAGCAGAATAAATAAAACAATGCTCCAACTCTCTTTAATCATTGCTAAAACTTGTAATGAAAAAGGCAAGAGCCTCTTTTCTTCCTTGGTCTACATGCTGCCTCATAGCCAGCTGAAGTGATATATTGTTCAGAAATTGAATTTATTGATCATATTACGTTTTCCAGAAATTCGCTAAATAACGGGCTCTAATACCCCCGCAGACAGGTAGGGAATAACCCCCAAATGTACCTGGGTTATATCCTACCCCTTAGACAAATGGTAATAGGGCCTTGCCCGCTCAGGTTTGGTGATGATCAGATTTAGCTGCGTCTGTCACTGGTTGTTGCTCTTCCTATTGCTCCTAGTGGTAACTCCAGGCTCTACTAGAGAGTGACTAGTTTATTCATGTGCTTCTTTAAGACCACTCTATTACATTTAAAAATAATCAAACTGATCCGCACATACAGAGGCCTAATGAAGTCCTAATCTTGTCTTCCTTCTGCTCCCAAATGAAGAGGATGTGGGGAGAGAGAAAGCAAGCTTGAAGGGAAGCCCATCTCTGTCATTTCAGGACAGGCTTGGTCCTATGCAGAGCTTTCTTAAAGCCCAGACTTTCAAGTAGTACCAACAGATTGGGGCTCCCAGTTCTTGGTGGCTGATGGTCAGTCACAGAGCTGATCTAGCAAGGGGGATCTTGAGAGGATCCATGGAAGATTGGTTTTATTCACAGGCTGTCCCCATACCAACAGGTTTTCCTACCAGCAGGTCCCAGGCTGCTACCCCTCCCTGCAGTAAGGACTTTTGGAAGAATGCTAGTTGTCTGAGTATCTTGCCCTAACTGCCAACTTCAGTAAATTCTTTACAAATGGTTCTCAGAGAGCTACACAAGTTGTGTAGGAATTTGGTGTATGGGACAGAGGAGTGGGAAGGAGAATGGGACAGAAAGGGAGGAAAAGGTAGAGGAAGTGGGAAGAAAGGGAGGAGGAGAAGAAGGGACAGGATGAGGCTTGCCTAGAACCTCAGCTCCATTAGGAGAGACAGACTGGATCCTATAGTGTGGGATGGTAACTCTGTTCAGTTAGTTTTACAAATGACATGAGTAATGAGTGGGGAAGGAAAGAGCAGCCAATGGGATGGTTCAGAGGAAGCCATGAGACCCAAGGGAGGAAGTCTGGCAAATGAGGGTGAAGCAGAGTTATTAGATCCTTTGGGAGAAAAATCCTGGAAGACTTAGGCTGATCCTGTTTTTGTAGGGATCACTCACACCATTATCTAGTGGGGCAATTGATGCATGACAGACTGCCCATTGATGTCTGTGAAGGTAATTGCTTGCTTTAGTTCATTCACGCTGCTAAAACAGAATATCATAGGCTGGGTAGTTTATAAACAAAAGACATTTATTTTTCACAGTACTGAAGGCTGGGAAGTCCAAGATCAAGGTGCTGGCTGATTTGGTGTCTGGTGAAGGCCCACTTCCTTGTAGATGGCATCTTCTTGCTGTGTCCTCACGTGATGGAAAAGTGAATGAGATCCCTGAGGTCCCTTTTATAAGGGCACTAATTCTATTTATGCATCTCCACCCTCATGATTACCTCAAAGTGGCCCCACCTCCTAACACCATCACATCGGTGGTCAGGATATCAATACATGGGAATTTGGCGGGGGGGCACACATTCAGTCCATAATAATGCTACAGACAGATTTTCTTGGAAGTTGGTTGCCTCCTTGGGAATAGCGAGAAGGTACTCAGATGTAAAGTTTGCAGTTAGCATCTTCTTTTGCTTTAAGTTGGTTTATCATGATAAAATTAGAATTGGCACCCTTAAAAATACTTAAGACTATTTGTACACATCTCTTCTGCATACATTTTCTTTCCCTGAGCCCATTTTTATAGTCTTTGAAGCTTAAAAAATAAACCTCCAAATGAGCAACCCCATCTTTTGCTTGGCATTCCAGTGATCTTTATTTTTTATTTTTTAGAATGGCCTCAGGCACCAACATTGTGGCAATGTGTGGCGTACAGAAGAGTGGCTGTGATAAAGTAACTCAAAAGAGGTTAAGGTTTTATTTAAGTACAGGGTAGGGAACTATTCTAAGTGTGATAAGCCATCTTCCTGACCAGTGAGGAGCTAGTGAAAGGTAGCTAACCTTCCACAATACTTCCAGAGGGCTGGAAACCCTGACTTTTTGTAGCTTGGCAGGAACATCTGTAAAGGCTTCGGACTGGAACCTGCAACTTGCCAGCACTAGTGGGAAGCTAGTGATCTCTGTGTCTGAATAAAAGGGTTGATGATTGTTACGTAGATACAAATTCAGAGAAACAAGTCAGTTCTCTAATAACAAATGGAAAAATTCTCAATTATAAAATTTGTATTATTTTCTTATTAATAAGAAGATACTTTTTGCAGCACTTATCAGAGCCCTTTTATCTAGACTTGTGAGATTTAGCAAATAAAAACAGTCTTTTATCCAGCAATTTTGCCTTTATCTCATTAGCAAGATTAGCGTTTCCATCCAAATAGATCATGCTTACTTTTTATTCTGTTTTGTTTTTTTGAGATGGATTCTTGCTCTTTGACTCAGGCTGGAGTCCAGTGGCATGATCTCAGCTCACTGCAACCTCTGCCTCCTGGGTTCAAATGATTCTCCTGCCTCAGCCTCCTGAGTAGCTGGGATTACAGGTGTATGCCACCATGCATGGCTAATTTTTGTATTTTATGAGTAGAGACAGGGTTTCACCATGTTGGCCAGCCTGGTCTCGAACTCCTGACCTCAGATAATCTGCCCACCTTGGCCTCCCAAAGTGCTGGGATTACAGTTATGAGCCACCGTGCCTGGCCATGCTTACTTTTTTAGAATATTCACAGAATTGCGTGTCCATCACCGCAACAGATTTTAGAGCATTTTCATTAGCCCAAGAAGGTACTCTGTCCTCCTGTGCCATCCATCTTTCCCTGATCTTCCCCGCCCTCTGCCAGCCCCAGGTAACCGCTAATCTACTTTCAGCCACTATAGATTTCCTTATTCTGAACATTTCATATAAGTGGAATAATCCATTATTTGTCCTTTTGTGAAAGGCCTATTTCATTTAGAATGTTTTCCAGGCTCATCTGTGTCGTAGCATGTGCCAGAATGTCATTCCTTTGTAAGGCTGAATAGTTTTCCATTGTAGGGATAGACCACATCTTTATTCATTCATCTGTTGATGGGCATTTGGGTTGCTCCCACCTTTTGGCTGTTATGATTTAATGCTCTTATGTGCGTTGGTGTACACGTATTTGTTCAAGTTCTTTCTTTCATTCTCTTGGGTATATACCTAGAACTGAATTGCTGTGCTGTGGGGTAAGACCATCTTTCACCATTTGAGGAATTGCCATGCTTGCTTTAAAAGCAACATGCAAGTTTTTTTCTTTTTTTTTGACAGAGTCTTGTCGTGTCACCCAGGCTGGAGTGCAGTGGCGCGATCTTGGTTCACTGTAACCTCTGCCTCCCAGGTTCAAGCAATTCTCCTGACTCAGCCTCCTAAGTAGCTGGGACTACAGGTGCGTGCCACTACACCCAGCTAATTTTTGTATTTTTAGTAGAGATCAGTTTTCACCATGTTTGCCAGGCTGGTCTCAAACTCCTGACCTCCGGTAATCCACCTGCCTCGTCCTCCCAAAGTGCTGGGATTACAGGCGTGAGCTACCGCGCCCGGCCCCAACATGCAGTTTTTCTATGATTTTAATTGTAAACAAATTTTTTAAAAATTTCTATTCATCCCTTTTGCTGTTTAAATTGGGTAATGTTCATCTAATGCTGCGAAAGACTTCCTTACTATCTGCTTTCCTGCCCCCAGTAAAAAGGAAGAAAAAATGGAAAAATTATTTCTACATCAAATAAAATGCAAAACAGGAGAGGGAATTCCTTACATAATTACATTAAAAACTGATAGTGGATTTTTTGAGGAATACTGAAAATCCTTCAAGCCCAGGAATGTTCGTAAAGTTCTGAAGCTCTGCTTGTTCCTGAATATTAAAACAGAGCCAAAGGTTTTTCTTTTTATTATTTTGAACAAAAAACTCCAAGAATCCTTCATGTAAATCTTGACACTAAGCCCGTCTTTCCTTGTCTTGCCCCTTGAATCATTTATTTAAGCGGGCAATAATAAAAGGTGTCAGCAATTCAGTTGTGAGCTCTGGAAGATTTCTGTGCGCATTGACCTTTAAGCGTTTGCATCTTGACAGGTGAGCTCTTCTTACTGTTTCCTGTGAGATATGGTGCGGCCAAGGGGTCAGGCATGCTAATGACAAAATTACCATTTACCTTTTACCTGGCAGGCCCGGTGCCTGACATTATAAATGTAGGTAACCTTTCACCTGAAGCTCTTTTTTGCTCTACTAGAGATTATGTTGGAATGAACCTACTTATGGTGGCAGAAGAGTTATGGGGGAAGAAGGACTAAATTTAGTGCATTTTTGTCCCTTTGTGTTTCTTTTTGGGGATGTCTTTTCTCTCGCAGTCATTCTGCATAAAACATTACTGCTCTTGGTGTGGGGCTGGAGGGGGGCGATTGGAGCAGGGCTGGGGCAGAAGAACACTGTTTTTGTCATCTTGTGTTCTTGACATTTTTGAAGCATGGCCGTTTCTCTCCTTTCTCTAAAGCTGCAGGTATTAATGAGGTTTTACTGGTGGCCCACCTTCATCTATAACTGCCGTCCTTTTCCTGCTGATTCCAACAGAATGGCATTTCAGGGCTACTGGATACCAGATACGGTTAAGTAGTTAGGGGAACTGGTGGCGATTGGCAGAGATGCAGGCCTCTAGCAGATGCAGAAGAAAAATAAAACACAGAGGGGCACCGGCAACAGGAGGGGTCTGAAGAGGCAGAGGGCAGCTTGGCCAAGTCAAATAAAGTTAATGAAAGATGATGTGATTGCCAACTTCCTAGGCTAGCCAGTTGACGCTGTGTATGCCGTCTTTTGACATATTCATTGGTTAGTCTTTAAGGTGTCATGGGATGAGTTCATTCTCTATAATAACACTTAGCTAAGTATCCTGACACTGGCCTGGGCCAAAATTAAAATAAGAATGCTTACGTTATTAGGTAGTAAGATTCATCATCGAGTGTCTACTTCCTGGTGGTGCTGAGTGGAGCAAATGAAGGGGGATAGAAGGAAAGGAAAGAAGAAAAGAAGGAGTGAGGAAGAGAGGAAAGGAGGGAGGGAGAGATGGAAGGAAGGAGGAAAAGAGGGGAAAGGAGAAAGGAGAGAAGGTGGGGAGGAGAGATGGAGAGGGAGAGAGCAGGAGAGAGGGGAAAGCCTTATTTTCCACTCTTGTTGGAAGGCCCTTCCAAAGTAAGAAACCCAGGTCACTGCAGCCTAATAAGAGAGAGTGGAGGATGCATGGGGCTCTCCTGCCTCCGAGCCCTCTTCTCCACCTTCAGAGAGATGGATGGTTAATAAGGAGCCAGGAATCCAGTGATCTCTGGCCTCTGCAAAGATGTCTTTCACTTAGTTTTTCTTGGTAAAGTGGTACATAGGACTTTAGTGACATTTGCCTGGTGGTTATGAGATACTTTTGTAAACCAAAAATAAAATGTGGAGGCCCGCCCCCAATCATCTGAATGGATTTCCTCCTTTAGGTCAGGGCCCTCCAAACTGAACCTGAAAGGCTGGCTCAGGCCATGATGGGAAGATGGGGCGGACATGCCTCATTATGCCTTCCTCCCTTTTGGATTTAGAAAAGCTGACCAGCATTTAACACCAGCACAGATCTTAAGTCTGAAGAAACCTTAAGAAACCTTTACAATCGGCCGGGTGTGGTGGCTCATGCCTGTAATCCCAGCACTTTGGGAGGCTGAGGTGGGTGGATCACCTGAGGTCAGGAGTTCGAGACCAGCCTGACCAACATGGTGAAACCCTATCTCTACTAAAAATACAAAAATTAGCTGGGCGTGCTGGCGCACACCTGTAATCCCAGCTACTTGGGAGGCTGAGGCAGGAGAAGCGCTTGAACCCTGGAAACAGAGGTTGCAGTGAGCCGAGATAGCGCTGTTGCACTCCAGCCTGGGCAACAAGAGCGAAACTCCATCTCAAAAAAAAAAAAAAAAAAAAATCTTTACAATCTGGAAAAGGATTGAATCGTGGCTTTATTATCCTTGAGGACGATTCTATGTAATGTGTGGAAGATGAGAGGATTCCAAAGACATTCCTTTCCTCCTACAACCTCTTGGAAGCCAGACATTCCTTTCTATTGATAATAACTCTTTCAACCAATTGCCAGTCAGAAAAATTTTCAATCTACCTACGACCTGGAAGCCTCCCCACTTCTAGTTGTTCCACCTTTCTAGAGCGAACCAATGTATATTTTGAATGTATTTGATCAATGTCTCATGTCTCCCTAAAATGTATAAAACCAAGCTGCGCCCTGACCACCTTAGTTAGGTACATGTTCTCAGGGTCTCCTGAAGGCTGTGTCATGGGCCATGATCACTCATATTTGGCTTAGAATAAATCTCTTCAAACATTTTACAGAATTTCAGTCTGTTCATTGATACTTTGTAAATAATGATAATTAGGAACCCAAGAAGTACTGCCTGCTTGTTTAGTGTGTTCATCTAGCTCAAAGTTTGGTACCTTGTAGTTGTCATATGGGGTAAATCTTTAGCCACAATATCTCATTATGAATGTGTTCCAGGAAGGAGATATAATTTTTTTTGACCATTTGCAGCATATTCAAATGAAAGCTGGTGCTAATGAAATTATTCTCATGTAATTAGATGTATTAAATAATGTCCCAGGTTGGTTCAATGACATGGTTGGATTGCTAATTTCTCTTCTTTCCAGGCACGGAAAGAATTCTCCCTGAAGATTTGAGCCACAAATAGCCGCAGAAGCTGGCTGATTCTGGAATCATTGCTGCGCTGAACCCAGAGTTCGCCATGGCATCTTGTTAAAGAAAATTAAGTTTTCCCATTCTTCCTCTATAAGCTGGTGACCCTGGGTGGCATGTTACAGGAAAAGCTTGGAACTCTTGAGCTCAAATCCAGTGTGTTGACAAGGTCCCAGTGGGAACCCCATTCAGGCTGAATGAATTGGCAGTCATTTCCAGGCTTATCAGATCACATTCTCCTTGTCTGGCTTTATTTTGTGAATCAACCCCAACTCAGGAGACCAGAATTACAACAAGAATTTCATTTTTACTAGACAAAGGGCTCAGCCGTGCATTCAGCCATCAAGTTTTCCTTGTCCTTCCCTGGGTCTGGAGCGATATGGACTGAGACAGTGGATCCGTGTCAGGTTTTACTCATGGCTGGACCACCTTGTCACGCTCCTTGGCACCGAAGGAGTGTGATTAAATGTGTGTAGCTGTCAGAGGCAGAGGGGAGTCAATAATACCTGAAATTTTCCTTGAATTCCTGTTTTACCTTCACACAATTAAATCTTGCCGTCACATTATTTCATTTGCTTTACTTGGAAAGGAGCCCTAACCTTGAAAATGATTGAAGTTGGGGCTTTATTATCCTTGAGGACAATTCTGTGTAATGTGTGGAAGAAGAGAGGACTCCAAAGACATTCCTCTCTTGTCTTTTCCACATCAACTGCTTTGAGTCCTTTGTTCTCTTTCCTGGGCTCTTGTGTGGGGGACACATCTGTGTTTATATACAGCAAGGCCATACCTCTCTCCCAAAGAGGCAGAAGAGTCAAACTACACGGCTTCAGGAGAGAGAAGCAAGTTTTTCTCAATCTCAGTGAATGATGTTTCTAGAACAGGGTGGATCTCTAAGCCCTTAAGGATGATGCTGTCTGTTCCAGAGAATCCTATATAAAGTGTATGTGTGTGTCTGCTTCTTTCAGTTTTCTTCTCTTAAGAGGACAATTAGCAGTCGCATTCAACATAGAGTCCTCAAAGGATCAAATGCTCCCAGCATTTAACTTGGGTCATTTGGGAATGTGTAAATGTAGTTACTCTTCCAGGCCACCATGGGGGGCTATTTGGTGTACTCCTAAATGTAGGACTTTTCACATTGAAAAGAATAAACTGGAACAGACTTCCTGATTCACATCAACCAGCCAGGCCTGATCCTTTCATTACAAGGTGATGCATTTTGTAGATTGAGTGGGAAACTAAATAGGCAACCCTCTTCAGGGATGTAGATATCTCTGCTTCTGAAAATGTTTATTGATTCTTTAGGTTCAGAACAACATTAATCATGCAAAAAGCCAAAGGCCCGAGACTCAGAATCTGGTATCAGGAGACAGGGGAGCTGCTTTTCTTTTCACTGTAAGACTTATGTCAACACATTTCTGAAAATGAATCAATAGTCAAATAACTCAAGTGACAGATTGATCATTCTGGCAGAGACCAAAGTCTATAAGATGTCATACAATCAAAACAGCAACAACAAGTAAGGCATTTTATTTGACATTACTCAAAGTTCTACTGATCCTATCACATTTAATACGTCTTTTTCTATCAGCCTCTGGAGATAGGGAGATAAAAGTAACAGTGAGATGAAATGTAGCCATTACATTAGAAATATGAACTTGCAGGGTGCTTAACGCTATTTCATCTACCATTTAAAAAAAAATAAGGTTACACATTCCATATCCGTTTAAAGTAGACTATGTAATATGTTATTTGTAAGGTCTAGTTTAATAGATTATAAAACACTTTTTAAATATCATTTCAATTAAAATTTGACTTTATTTTAGCTGTTTTTTCTTTAAAAATTTTTTAAAATGAAATTTTAGCCTTGCAATTTTCCTCCTATAAAATGGGCTGTTTTTTACTTGCTCATCAATACAGTGTTTCTTTTCTCATTTTTAGTTCTTTGCAGGTTGAACCTTGCTGTGGAAGCTTGAGAGCTTTTAACAAAGGAGCCTGGGGGAAGATAGGTCAGAGTTCAAATTCCTATGTCTGCCTTTTATTGGCTGCTTGACCTGGGCAGGTCTTCTCGTCTCTTGAAATCTCCATTCAAGCGCAAAAGGGAATCAGAAGAGTCTGTTAAAATGATTGTAAGGCAAGGATGAGTTATGTGCTTGGCATGTAGTCAGCACTCATGATATTATTGAACATTAAGATCAATATCATTACTACTATTACTCCTATATGAAAGCTGTCTGTTATTCAGTATTTTTCTCTAGAAATCTCTATCACAGAAAAATAATGCAATCCCTAAAATAAATGTTCAAAATAATGATCACGAGGCATTCAAAAATTCTGAATTCTTGAATCATCAAAGAAAAGTTATCTTTTTGGCAGTGTAGCTTGAATGATATGTATATTATAGTATACTCTAACTCTTAAATATTGTTTATTTATATGTTATATATACTGACCCTTGGTGTATATATTACTTCACTGCTATGTTCAATTAATCAACACTTAACTAGGCTGGATAATTTAATTTTTTTTAATTTCAATAACTTTTAGGGTACAAGTGGTTTTTGGTTACATGGATGTATTGTATAGTGGTGAAGTCTGAGATTTTAGTGTACTGATCACTCGAGTGGTGTCCATTATACCCAATATGTAGTTTTTTGTCCCTTGCTCCTCTCCTACCTGTCCCCTCTTCTTAGTCTCAAAGTCCACTGTACTGCTCTGTATGCCTTTGCTCCATAGCTTTGCTCCCACTTATAAGTGAGAACCTATGGTATTTGGTTTCCCATTCTTGAGTTACTTTACTCAGAATAATGGCCTCAACTCCATCCAAGTTCCTGCAAAAGGCCATTATTTTATTCTTTTTTTATGGCTGAGTAGTATTCCATAGTGTGTATATACACCCACTCTGTATATATATATATATATATACACATATATATACATGCACACAATATATCTATAGATACAACATATGCTATATATATGCTATATATTATATATACATAAACTTTCTTTTTTTCCTTTTTTTATTTTTTTATTTTAATTTTTTAAATTATATTTTAATAGTTTTTGGGGTACGGGTGATTTGTGGTTACATAGATAAGTTTTTAGTGATGATTTCTGAGATCTTAGTGCACCCATTACCCAAGCAGTGTACACTGTATCCAATATATAGTTTTTTATCCATCACCCCCCATCCAAGTCCCCGAAGTCCATTATATCATTCTTATGCCTTTGTGTCCTTATAGCTTAGCTCCCACGTGTAAGTGAGAACATACGGTACTTGGTTTTCCATTCCTGAGTTACTTCACTTAGAATAATGGCCTCCAGCTCCATCCAAGTTGCTGCAAAAGGCATTATTTCCTTCATTTTAATGCCTAAGTAGTATTCCACGGTGTGTATATACCACATTTCCTTTATCCACTTGCTGGTTGATGGGCACTTAGATTGGTTTTATATCTTTGTTATGGCAAATTGTGCTGCCATAAACATGCATGGCGCATGTGTCTTTTTCATAAAATGACTTCTTTTCCTTTGGATAGATGCCCAGTAGTGGGATTGCTGGATCAAATGCTCGTTCTACTTTTAGTTCTTTAAGGAATCTCCGTATTGTTTTCCATAGTGGTTGTATTAGTTTACATTGCCACCAGCAGTGTAACAACATTCCGTTTTCACCACATTCACGCCAACATTTATTGTTTTTTGGCTTTTTAATTATGGCCATTCTTGCAGGAGTCAGGTGGTATCTCATTGTGGCTATGATTTGTATTTCCCTGATGAAGTGATGTTGAGCATTTTTTCATATGTTTGTTGGCTGTTTGTACATCTTCTTTTGAGAAGTGTCTATTCATGTCCTTTGCCTACTTTTTGATGGGATTTTTTTTTTTCTTGCTCATTTGTTTGAGTTCCTTGCAGATTTTGGATACTCATCCTTTGTTGGATACATAGGTTTCAAACATTTTCTTCCACTTGGTGGGGTGTCTGTTTACTCTGCTGATTATTTCTTTTGCTGCACAGAAGCTTTTTAGTTTAATTAGGCCCCATTTATTTATTTTTGTTTTTGTTGCATTTGCTTTTGGGATCTTAGTCATGAATTCTTTGCTTAAGCTAATGCCCAGAAGAGTTTTTCTGATGTTATCTTCTAGAATTTTCATGGTTTCAGGTTTTAGATTTAAGTCTTTGATTCATCTTGAGTTGATTTTTCTATAAGATGAGGAGATGGGGATCCATTTTCATTCTTCTACATGTGGCTAGCCAGTTGTCCCAGCACTATTTATTGAATAGGATGTCCTTTCCCCAATTTATATTTTTGCATGCTTTGTCGAAGATAATTGGCTGTAAGTATTTGGCTTTATTCCTGTGTTCTCTATTCTGTTCCATTGACCTATGCGCCTATTTTTATACCAGTACCATGTTTTGGTAACTTTAGCCTTGTAGTGTAATTTGAAGTCAGTATACCACATTCTTTATCCACTCATTGGTCAACGGACACTTAAGTTGTTTCCATATCTTTACAATTTTGAATTGTTAGGCTGGATCATTTTAAGTTTCTTATATTCTGTGTGTCATCAGGCAAACCAACAGATATATAGTGGAGAGAAATTATAATTCAATTCTGAGCAGTGAGTGAAACCGATAGATAATAATAGTAAATAATGCTTAATTTTATTTATTTATTTATTTGTTTAGACAGAATCTCCCTCTGTCGCCCAGGCTGGAGTGCAGTGATGCAATCTCGACTTACTGCAATGCCTCCTTCCCAGGTGCAAGTGATTCTCCTGCTTCAGCCTCCTGATGAGCTTGGCTTTCAGGCGCATGCCACCATGTCTGGCTAATTTTTGTATTTTTAGTAGAGATGGGGTTTAACCATGTTGGCCAGGATGGTCTCAATCTCCTGACTTTGAGATCAGCCCACCTCGGCCTCCCAGAGTGCTGGGATTACAGGTGTGAGCCACTGCACCCGGCCGAGCAAGGGTCTTTTGAGAGGTGACAGTGCCCACTACTCAGATCGGTGCACAATTGATAACTTACGAATTGTTTTATTTCTGAGATTTTCCATTTTATATTTTCAGACAGTGGTAGACCACAGGTAAACTATGAAAAGTGACACCATGGATAAGGATGGACTACTGTATAATTAACCTAAGTATCTGTCAACGGGTAAATGGATTAAAAACTGGTGTATATACACAATGAAATACTATTCAGCCTTAAGAAAGGGGGGAATCCTGTCTTTTGTAACAACATGGATAAGCCTGGAGGACATCATGCTAAGTGAAATAAGCCAGGCACAGAAAGACGAATAACACATGATCTTACTTATATGTAGAATCTAAAAAAGTTGAACTCATAGAAGCAGAGAATAGAACGGTTACTGGGTTTGGGGTGGGGATATGTTGGTCAAAGCATACACAATTTTGGCTGGACACAAAGAATAAGTTGAAGAGATCTATTGTTTCTGTAATTGGTAACAATGTATTGTGCACTTGAAAACTGGGAAGAGAGAGGTATGTGAGGTAATGGGTATGTTAATTAGCTTGATTTAGCCATTTCACAATGTATACATATTTCAAAAAATACAGTTTTCAACAAATATTTGGTACACCATAAATAGATATAATTTGTATTTATCGGTTAAAGAAAGTTTCTGAGACCACACCCTGGGAAGGTGTGGAAATTGGTCTGGTATAGGAAGCCCTTATTCATTAAAACTTTTCAAGTGATTCTGATGTGCATTTAGTCTTTTGATTGCAGTGACCCTGAGGAGTGCTTTACTCAAAGAAATTAGTCTCTTACGAAGAAAATTTAGGCCTGATGACAGATCAGTGGAGGGCATAAGTTGAGGCTCATAGTAGCCTTCCTATAACCCCTAAAAATCGCAATATGTAAGATTAGTTTTATTATTCTCTGTACCAGAATTCTCTTTAATATGCTGGATGCGGATCATGAAAGTTATACCTAAGAATCTGATTATTTCAAGGTGTTAGTTGAGCCAGACTTGGCTTATTTCAATTCCTATTTCAGAGAATGATATAAAGCTACTTCCTGAGAGTGTTTCCATGTGCATGTTTTTCTGTGGCTAAGCCAATGGCTAAAGTGAAGAATACAGAAGAAAAACACTGCAGTGACTTGGGTGGTCTCTATAGGCCATATTCTGACTCAAATAAGCTACTGCAGTTGCAGGTTCAGGCCTGCAGTATGTCCTCGGACTCCTTAAGGACTGATTTGATGGGTTTTTTCTCATTAAAACTTTCTGGAAGTACAAGTCTGAGGCACGTGGAAATAAGTGAAGACCAACCAAATGAGAAGAGGCAATGGTTACTTATTCAGAACTTGTCATAACAAGGGAGTTGGTCACCATTACTTGTGCTTTGTTAGCAACTCCCATGCAGGCAGAGGCATGGAGAAGCCTCACAGTGGAACAGAGCAAAGGCTTCAGGCACATGCTGATTGAGGCTGCTGGATTGGGGAAGCTGGAGACAGCTCACTAGAAGCAGGGTGTGTGGTATGAATGTGTCTCCCCCAAATTTACATGTTGAAACTTAATTGCCAGTGTGATAGTATTTAGAGGTAGGGCCTTTAGGAGGTGATTAGGTAGTGAAGGTGGAACCCTCATAAATGGGGTCAGTGCCCTTATAAAAGAGGTTGTTGGGGGAGTGAGTGCATCCTTCTGCCTTCCGCCAGATGAGGGCACAGCCACAAGGCACTGTCTTTGAAGCAGAGAGCAAGTCCTCACCAGACACCAGGTCTGCTGGCCCCTTGATCTTGGACTTCCCAGCCTCTGGAACTGTGAGAAATAAATTTCTGTTATTGTAAATTACCGAGTCTAAGGTCTTTTGTTATAGCAGCGTGAATGGATGAAGACACAGACATCCCATGTGATTAGTTAAGAAGACATATTTGACTTTCTCTGGTTGGTCCTAAGTTGGAAGTGGGAGCAAAAGTTAGAGATTAATTTTTCAAGGGACAATTAATGAAGTCTTGGACATTTTGGGCCAATTGTTATGGATGTTATTGCTTGACTTCCCGAACTGGTTGCTAGAGGTAATGGTCTGACTTGCAGATGGACAGTGGGCTGGCTTCCTGGATTGGTTACTATAGATAAGGGATTGGTTTCCTTGGCTGGTTGCTGCAGGTCGTGGGTTGGAGTTGTATTTTTATATATGATCTGGCTATTGTCGGTGTGTATTCAATCTCACAGGCATTATCTTCTATTGCAGAGGCACCTGCCATTAGAGGAACTATGTTGTGGCAAGAGAAGGACTTGGCTGTTGATGAGAAACCTCTGTTTCACTTTCGAATCCACAACCAGAAATGTCCAAGTGAGCAAGAGATATGCAAAGCTCCAACTGGCACAGACCGAAATTCTAAAGTAAAAGAAAATCCTCGGGACTCCACATAGTACCCTTTAAGTACCAAGCTGCTTGAAATATCGTTCCGTTTATTGTAATTTGATGTGTGAAATTCTGGCAGGCATTTACAATTCAGATCCCATTCCTAAGGGATTCCCATTTGGGTGTGTTTGTATGATTTATTCTGAGCCTTTCTTCACGTATGGACACTTGAGATTATTAGGTAAAATGCACATAGATGCTCAGAGATGAAGTGTTTATCATCATTGCCTCAATGAATCATTCTCCAGCCTTGACAGGTTCTAATGTCCCCCATGCTTCAACGCCACCCACTCTGTCTTACTCTTTGTCCCAAGCGTGTTCTCCTTCCTTCTGTCTGCCAGCACCCCCATCTCAAAATTTCAAAGCATTCCCCTCATCAATCATTTGGATTTAGCTGGGGGCAGGGAGGGCGGGGGTTGCTGGACAGCAGCAGAAGCTTTGTCCAAATACCTCGTAACAAGAACAACAACATGGTCATGGCCCCCGTTTGCTGGGTCGGGGAGAACGGAGGCAAGAAGGGAGGAGGGGGGCCTGCTGCGACAACAGACCCAGGCTTTTTTCAAGGGGTTGATGGTGTGGAGTGGCAGCTCTCCTGGTGAGTGCAGTCCCCTTTGCTAAGAAAAAAAATGGGGCTGTTCTCACGGCTCGACCTTCTGTTCCCTGGGGCTACTCTGGAAAGGGTCCTCATTTCTGCTTTTCCAAACAGGGGGCTTCCATCTCCATCAAGGGTGATAGCTGAGTTAGGAAAACTGAGTCTGGCCTGGTGAGGCTGCATTTTTCCCATTGCTGGCTCAAGGGAGACTGTGATTCTCATGACAAATTATGTGTTCTACTTTTAGCTCTTTCCACCGGGTTATACTATGACCTTGGGCAAGACCCTTGACCTTTCCGGGTTCCCCCTCCTCCCCTTAGTTTCTCCTCATCTGACCAAAGCACTTTTTTAAAAAACCATGACCGTGTTGTAAAACAAAATGTAGACTAGATGAAAGGAAATTGTGTGATCATGAATCTAGCGGGAACGTTGTTGCTGTTTCTTCCCATCTCTTTTTCTATGCTTTAAAATCATAGTTGCAATCATTGAATCTCTACCTAAATAGCTTGCTTTTTTTTGGGGGGAGGGGACATGTTCCTAGGCTGCTGAATAATCTTTATAATCATGATTCTTAATAACTTTAGAATTTCAAGATGTATTTCTTAGTCTCTTCCATTTAGCTCACCTAGAAAATATACTGGAATTGAGATACAGTAAAATCCACTGAGAAATTCCCCTTGGATTTCCTCTTGTTATTTTCCCTTTCCTTTGAAATATTCAGGGGTTTCTTTTTTAGAGTAGGAAATTAGCCAGTGCCTTAGAGATAAAATGCCCAAATAAAAACAAAAATGAACCTCAACCCCACACTGCCCCCAGAGAAACCCAAACACAGGTTAACTATCTTTTTAAAGTTAGTCTGGGCCGGGCGCAGTGGCTCATGCCTGTAATCCCAGCACTTTGGAAAGCCGACATGGGTGGATCACGAGGTCAGGAGATCGAGACCATCCTGGCTAACATGGTGAAACCTGGTCTCTACTAAAAATACAAAAAATTAGCCGGGCATGGTGGCACGTGCCTGTGATCACAGCTACTCAGGAGGCTGAGGCAGAATCGCTTGAACCAGGGATTCGGGTTGCAGTGAGGTGAGATCGTGCCACTGCACTCCAGCCTGGTGACAGAGCAAGACTCCATCTAAAAAAAAAAAAAATTAGTCTGTCCATATTCTTTCAGTAAAATGTTGGATTCTTCCAACTCTTAGATTAAAATGTCCCAAGGAGCAGCCCTTGGGGTTTATTTTTGGGATTTGGTGGTAAATTCTTCCTCTGGATGTCAAGTCTCCTCAAAGTCTGCAGGAAATCCTACTGGGACTTGGAGATTGTGACATCAGATCTAGTTAGAGCTGCTGAATGCAAGGAACTGCAGATGTCTGAACACGCCAGGAGAGAGAACTTGCAAAGACCTACAACCAGCATCCAGCTGGATTAGATGTGTGGCTTTTTCTGTCCTCAGCTTACCTGGGGAAACACTGAGGAAACAAATCCCACAGAAATTATTTGATCGCCCCCCTCCAGAGCATAGAGTGAACAGATGAGAGAAGGTATCTGTACTATGAAAGCCTCTCTCTATTGTGCTCCCCATAAAAGGCCAACAGCCTAAGAAGGCTTCACTTTCTCTGGGGTGCTACTGCACTGTATCATGTACAAATACCCATGTGAGGGGAAGAAAGCAAAACTTTTCCTCTTTTTTTTTTTTTGAGACGGAGTCTCACCCTGTCACCTAGGCTGGAGTGCAATGGCCTGATCTCGGCTCACTGCAACCTCCACCTCCCGGGTTCAAGCGATTCTCCCACCTCAGCCTCCCGAGTAGCTGGGATTATAGGCACTCGCCACCACGCCTGCCTAATTTTTTTGTATCTTTAGTGGAGACAGGGTTTCACCATGTTGGCCAGGCTGGTCTCGAACTCCTGACCTCTTGATAAGAGAGAATTTTTCCTTTTTTGGATAAATCGTTTCCAAGTGAATTCATCATGGCCATCCATCATATATCACCCTTCCCCCTCCTACCATATTGCGCCAAATCCAGCTGCTGCTCCCCTGGATTTCATTGTAGTTAGGTAACTGGGGGTCATCCTAATTTTGACTTTTAGTTCTCACATCCAACATTCACATGAGTTTATTAACTCTGCCATATACAGCTTTCATATCAATGTGCTTCTCCACTCCCCTGTGGTACTGCCTCATTTCATGTTCTCATCGTTTGTAAACTAGATTTCTGGGTTACCACAATTTCCTAACTGAGCCACATACTTCCAGCCCTGTCTTCACACCGCATGGTGTCCTTTCTCACGATCACCCAATGTCTGCCAGTCACTTGCATGGGAGTCTTCATTCTCCTTTGTCTGTCTGACCATGCCACTCATCAGACCACATTGCTCCTCAGTAAATTACATGCAGGATTCTTGGCATGGCAGACATGAGACTGCATATCTGCTGCCTTCTTTCCTGCCCAGGCTGATCCTCCCTCCTGATCTCTTAAATCAAAATATCACTTGGTGCAGTCCAGGAAGACACATTTGTAAAAAGCTCCCTGGGCAATTCTCATGTATGGGATCCATTGATAATTATTTGGAAACTAGTATTCCAGAAGCTCAATAGGATGCCATTTATGTCTCAATTTTCCTATAATCAAGCCTCAGGAAAGGATGCATCATAATGTATTTCAGTTACTGAGCCCCCTTGGGTTGGGTCCAAGATGGAATTCTGTTACGGTTAATTCTGCATAAAAGATTTTGTTTATAGTTAAACTGCGGGATATTAATGTTGCTTGTACCTGAAAAGATCATGTGTGGTAAGCCTTCCTGTGTTATTCCCCTGTCTTAATTCAGGGGCAGCATGCCTCCTTATACCCAAGTCTTAATTTGAGAGGAAGAGAAAGGAACAGGAAAGAATGTGGCAAGATATAAGAACAAAAGAAGACTGCCCCACAAAAGAGCATGGCAAAATAGCACAAATGGGAAATATTGAGTTGCCAAAGCTTAGGGAATTAATGATCATGTATACTTTCATATTTTATAATTTTACCATCAAACATGAGTTTTTAACAATAAGGAAAATGCTGATTCTATAATGTTCAGGGAAATGTCAGGATGCAAAATTGTTTTTGTAATCTCAGTCGCATAAAGTATGTTTAGAAAAAGAACACTTTAAAATACTGTATTAAGTTAGTATTGCTTCTCTCTGGTGCTGAGATTATTGATTTTTAACTTTTTAAAAAAATTTCTCATTCCGATGCTTTTAAATTTTTTGGAGTTCACAGACAGTATGTTTGGAATCAGAAAAATATAAGCTAACTTTTGATTGTTGTTGTTGGAATATAACAGCAAGAGATATGAAAGTGATGGAGAAGTAGGCAAAGGATGTTGGGGGGGAGCAAAAGAAAAGGGGGAGGAACAGAAGTAAAAGAAAAGGAGAGAGAATATGGGGGAGGAAAGAATATGGCCATAGGGCGAGGACATATTATGTCTGAAGCCTGAGGACACATCGTTTTAAGATTCCATCTTCAAATCGGGGCTTCTGACTTCCTTCCTTCCCTCCTTCCTTCCTTCCTTCCCTCCTTCCCTCCTTCCTTCCTTCCTTCCCTCCTTCCTTCCCTCCTTCCTTCCCTCCTTCCTTCCCTCCTTCCTTCCTTCCCTCCTTCCTTCCTTCCCTCCTTCCTTCCTTCCCTCCCTCCTTCCTTCCTTCCTTCCCTCCTTCCTTCCTTCCCTCTTTCCTTCCTTCCCTCCTCCTTCCTTCCTTCCTTCCCCTCCCTTCCTTCCTTCCCCTCCCTTCCTTCCTTCCCTCTTTCCTTCCTTCCCTCCTTCCTTCCTTCCCTCCCTCCCTCCTCCTTCCTTCTTTCCTTTCCTTCCTTCCTTCCCTCCTTCCTTCTTTCCTTCCTTCCTTCCTTCCTTCCTTCCTTCCTTCCTTCCTTCCTTCCCTCCTTCCTTCCTTTCTTCCTTTCTTTTTTTGACAGAGTCTTTGACCAGTCTTTGACCAGTCTGTTGCCCAGGCTGGAGTGTGTAGTGGTGCAATCTTGACTCACTTCAGCCACAACCTCCTGGGCTCCAGTGACCCTCCCGCCTCAGCATCCCAAGTAGCTAGGTCTACAGGTGTGTGCCAGCACGCCTGGCAAATTTTTGTTATTTATTATTTTTTGTAGAGACAAGGTCTCCCTATGTTGCCCAGGTTTGTTTTGAACTCCTGGGCTCAGGCAGTCTGCCCACCTTGGCCTCCCAAAGTGCTGGGATTACAGATGTGAGCCACCGCGCCCAGCCAGGACTCCTGATTTTCTAAGCAGACTAGTACTCGATCAGAAGATGCTATAAAAAGACTGCCCTTGTCTAACGCACTGGTATTCTCTACAATGACATGTGCAAGCAGCTGCTTCTTTTCATCATCAGTATTGAAAACAGCAAAGAGCTCCTGGACATTACTTTGAAGTCCTTTGCATATTGATAAATGAGTCACAAGATGGCAAAGCTTCGATGTTTTAGGAAAATATTTCCTTATATCCTTTCTGCCTCTCTCTACTGTCCAGAGTCCTCTCACATTAATCAAAAGGATAGGAAACTCCAACCCTGAGGACCAGGATGGTCCTTTGTCCCCAAGGTGAGTCCAGTGCTGACCTGGAGAGGGACTCCAGTCATTGTAAGATTGGAGGATGGATTAGGCCATGAATATGCAGAGGCAGGATGAAGGGAGTGAGCACCCAATCCATAATGACTGAATTACAATTTTAAAATGGAGTGAATTAGATAGTTATTATCAGTGTAATTATTCATAAATGTGCCTAATTATTCATAATTATTCAGAAGCCTATTACTTCCCTGATTGCCATAAGTGATCTCTGAGGCCAATTACAATTGGATTCTGGTCACAGGACTCAGTGACTATTACCCGTCTGTCTTGGTGAATCCAGAGCTTGGTCTCCGTCCTAACAGCACGGAGAGCCCTTTGTGTCATCTGGCCCTTTAAACACACACAACAAACCCGTTGCTTTAAACCCAGCTGATTTCAAAGCCCCCATTGTCTTTTTCCCCCTTTCCGGTCCCAAGCTCCACTTATTTGGGTTCAGGCTGTTCCTTTGAGGGCACACGCTGCTGCTGTTTAATTAGGACTCTCTTGTTGTCATTCCTGCATTTGATATCTTAATAGCATTGAGAGCATATGTAGGGAAATAGGCAAAAAGGAAAGTACCTTCGTGCACATAAAGGTGATATGGAGAAGCCAGAAGCCCTGGAAGGCTTGGCTGTGTTTTAAAGGTTGCACTGTCAAATCAGTGGTTTGAGATTTTCTGTAATCTTGAGGCCCTAGCACACAGGTGAGGGAACACAGCTAGGTTTAACTCAGTAGGCTACAGCTTGCTGCCTCTGATACTTATCACGCTTCTGAGGATCATTTCAAAATAGTGTGGCCTAGGAGAGCATTTCCAATTTTTCCAGAATGATTTCATTCTGACCTCAGTGTGGCCAATTGCTGCACGTGGGCTCCAGCTTGATATCCCGTCTGTGCAGAGCGTCTCGTGACTGCACAGGCATCAGCGCTGAAGCTGTGGCTCAATTTCTACTTTTTTTTTTTTCTCCCTGGAAAACATTACGGCAATTACCATATTGTGGGGCAGCATTATCAAGTGCAAATTAGCATATAGATTAGTTCTGGGGGGCAGGGAGGAGAGGTGGGTTAAGAACTTTAAAATCGTGTGTCATTAGGCTGCACAGAGTGGCATGCAGAAATCTTCCAGGCCCTGGTCGACCTAACCCTGTGTGTACATCGACGGATCTGATGGGTGTCAGCTGATCATTTCTAGGGGAACAAAGGCAACTCAGTTCTGATTGTAGCTACCAATGGGGCAGTGTAAGAAGTGGCGGAGCTGTTGGTGGATTTTAAGACTTTCATTGGCTTTTTGTTCTTGGACAGAGAATCCCTGATTTGGTTAGTAAGAACTCCCTATAATTAATTGGAGTCACTAAGTTCACATTTTGCATTTGGTCCAAGAAATGAAAATGGTTAAATTTTTGCTGATGGGATAAAAAAGAGTATAATCTAGAATTGAGACTTTTAAAAAGAGTGTGGCAAAAGATAGGATGCAAAAAGGAGATTAATTTCCTACCTTCCATCAGAAGAATATAAAAATAGATTTATTGAAAAATAAACATTTATAGGACCTCCTTTATCTTTCTAAGATCTCCAACAGTACAGGAGACTGGTTTAGAAACAGTCAATCCGTCACTCGGTTAAGTGTTTATTGATCATCTACTCTGTGTACAACACTATGAATGGTACAAAATATAGGATATGGAACTAATCACCAAAGTTCTCACATACAATCCTTTAAAGAAATGGCACAGAGGCTCCCTATTGGCTGCTGTGGAAGAATTCAGAAGAGAGGGAGAACTTTGAGGACTAGAGTGGTCAAGAGAAGTTCAACAGGATTTAGGAGCTTCCTTGACCACAAAGGGTAAGTGGGGTGTGAACGGGCATTCGTGAGGATAGTCCAAGCCAGGGTGATGGACCACAGGACTCAAAGGTCAAGAGCAGTGTGAAATGGATGGCTTAATGAGGAGACCAGCCTGACAGCGTGGAGGGTCTACGTGGAGGTGACGGAAAGTGTGTATGAAACAAAGGTATGAGACTAAGGCAAATGTCTTAACCTCTTTCAATCTCAGTTATCTATTTCATTCGAATGGATTTAACAATAACTTCCTTGAAAAATGATCATGTAATAAATGAGATCAATTATTTTTCTATATGCAATTTCTGGCATACAGTAAGCACACAGCCTTTGCTAATTAATTAGTTAAATGTGATATTGCTTAATTGAGTTAGATTTAAAACCACTTAGGGTCAGCTCGGGGCCCAGTGTTAAGCATGCAACTTTGTCTGTGGCAAATATTATCACTCAAATTAGCAACAAATAAAACATGTTTTTAAAAAATAAGCACAATTCCTCTGAAGAAAATAACACCCCAAATCCTTTTTGGGATCACCTCTTCAGCTACCCTGGTTGGGGGCAGGCTCCGATTGGGATGTAGGAGAAACTGCCTCAGGAAAACAGAAAAATAAAGGATGTGGATGTGGATGGATGAACTGGGAAGACTGATGAGCCGGAAGGAGTTGCACTGAGATTTATTTTCCCACCGTGACTTGAAAGGATAAAAAGCAGAAGAATACGGCTGCAGAGCCTGACGGGTCTACCTGACTACCAAGCAGATCGGGTCAGCATGGCCGCTTTGATTACTGGAGACACAACACATTTCATGGTACATTAGGTAGATTCTAAAGCCTAATCTGGTCCCATGAGTGGTCAAGGTATGGATTGTTCAATGGGGGATGGGCACGAAAGAGCCATGTGCAAATGTGTAATTGAACACGATATCCTGGGTCTCAGCCCAGCATCATCCACCATTCATGGAAGGAAGGCCCCATCAACTATGCACTCCCTGGACCCCGAAAAGTCATCCAGGTGTGTTCTTTCTTATCTCCCCTACCCAGATTCTCCTAATGCTGTGAGAGGCAGGAAAATAAAAGTACAAGGTCTTCAATCTTGGAGAAAAGTTCCTGACACACAGTAGGTGCTCAATAAATATTTGTGAAGAACTGTTTGTTGAAAAAAAAAATTTTCCCTTTTACTCAGTTTGAATCCTCAGGTCCCATAGCTTTTATTGGCCTGTATTGGTTTTTCTTATCTATTTTCAAATGTTTAGTACTGGTATCACAGTTATTTTTTCATCCCATGAAAGTCTTCTCCCTGTTGGATTTTGAGCTGCTGCAGGAACTTTTGTTCTTGTTTCCTCTGCAGTGTCCAGTTCTGTGCTTTGCTTAGTGCCGGTATGCGCTGAATAGTGACCGGGCAGCTGTGATCCAGTAGGATGGGTACTAGGTTAGGAATAAGAAAATGTCAGTCTGTCTGTGCTCCGACAGGCAGCATGAGAGTGAATAAGGCATCATCTCTCTGAACCTCAGTTGGGTCACATGTAAAATACGGATAATAATTCACATCTTATCTATAGAAGAGGATCAAACAGTGTATTCGTAAAGATTAAATATATCACTGTACACTAAAGTATTTCAGCAATGACTTCTTGCATTTGACTGTGATTGTACCACCCATGCATTATCATTTTTGTACTAGAGGCCTTCCCATTCTGAAAGGAGTTGAATCTGCAAAAGCATTAGTGGGATAGAGGTGAGCTGATACTGGTCTCGTATTTGCTTGCAGCTGAAATTAGGCTAGGCCAAAGCCAGGAGGGCTTATCTCCCCTTCTGATATTGTGTGACAGGTGACATTGTTGGTTTAAAAGCAGACAGCCTTGAGCATAGGAAGCAAGAAATGTATGTTTATGAACCTGATCCCCTACCTCCTTCCCTTAAATAAGAATTGATGCTGGGAACAGAGAAAAAGATAGAAAAGACTATCTTGATTAGACAAACAAACCCATCAAGCTAAGCAAATCTCATCAAATGCAAAGTTCTAGGGCGTAAGATTCCTTGGAAGAGAGTTCCAAGGACCACCAAGCTTTAGCTAGAGCTTTTCCTAACTCTATTCCAAGGAATCGCATGCCATGAGGCACATCACTGTGATGGGGAGGGTGTGGTTGAAAATGTCCACTTTGCTCAGTTCCTACTGAGCCGATTTCCAATGATAATGCGGTAGTCTGGTCCAGACCTTTTTTTGTTTGTTTTTTGAGGCAGAGTCTCACTCTGTCACCCACGCTGGAGCGCAGTGGCATGATCTCAGCTCACTGCAACCTCTGCCTCCTGGGTTCAAGCAATTCTGCCCCAGCCTCCCTCCCGAGTAGCTGGGATTACAGGCACCTGCCACCATGCCTGGCTAATTTTTTGTATTTTTAGTAGAGATGGGGTTTCACCATGTTGGCTGGTCTCGAACTCCTGACCTCAAGTGAACTGCTCACCTCAGCCTCCTTACCGTGTCTTTATTTCTCTCCTACTGCATGTTTTACTAGAGAGTTCTCAAGCCATTGCTGATCCACCATCACCCAACCCACCACAAGTCAGGATATTTTCCCCCTGCTTACTTCATTTTCTTGGCAGCATTGTTAGTAAGTGGTTACATTTAGTATCTTATAAAGAGAGGAGGACAAACTGTTCTTTAAAAGGGACTCAATAACATATTTTCACTGCAGTATTATAAGCAGCTCAAATAATACACGAGTACCCAGAGTAAGATTGGCAGGTCATATTTCACACATCTCAGTTCAGTCTCCCGTCTCCCAGCTGCCATCAGTTTGGGAAGACACCCTTCTAGCCACATTTCTGTGCATTTCTGTACCTGTCTGCTAGTATCTAATGATGCATATTAATGAGAGTGTATTGGATGCTGATCTCTTTTGATTCTCCCATCAATCCACTTTTTAGACACTGCAGGTGTCTCTCCTTCATTTCACAGAGGTCAATAACCTGGCCAACATGTCAGAGTTAGCCGGATTCCAAGTCTGTCTTATTTCCAAGCTTAGGAGCTTAAGTTCTAGGTACTTCTTTAGTTACTCTGATACTTCTTACCTAGCAGCTGATTTAGGAATGATGTAGGCTGACCACAAAATAATTGTTTTAAAAGATAGAAAAATTGGACGATGCTAGATAAGATCCAGAGAAAGCCATTTTGATTTTTGATTTTGAGTCCCATTAGGATTAACTTACATGGTGTGTTAGACTCAGTCTTGGATAGAGAAGAAAGGAAATTTTGCATGGTAGGTTCTGATGTTGACGGTTGAGTTCAGGACTTATGGCATGGCCCATAGGTGAGAGAATAACTCAGACCTTCCAGCACTGGGATTCTGCATTTAAATTCTATGAGGAAGTTAAAAACTTCCTCATTAGATACTAGCAGACAGGTACAGAAATGCACAGAAATGTGGCTAGAAGGGTGTCTTCCCAAACTGATGGCAGCTGGGAGACGGGAGACTGAACTGAGGTGTGTGAAATATGACCTGCCAATCTTACTCTGGGTACTCATGTATTATTTGAGCTGCTTATAATACTGCAGTGAAAATATGTTATTGAGTCCCTTTTAAAGAACAGTTTGTCCTCCTCTCTTTATAAGATACTAAAGTTAAAAACTTCCTCATAGGGTTGGAAGGCTGACAAGCTGTGAGAAGGCAGAATGGGAATGGTTGGGGGCTGGGCTCTTGGAGCTCCTTGGGCCTTCACTAGGGGTCTCATCTATGCCCAACGCTTAATTTTAGTGGTAACAGAATTCCAATAAGGATACAAGTCTGGTTTTAACTTGTGCCCACACCGTTAAAAACTATCGCTTGTCAGAAGAGAGAAGAGAGCTCAGGGTAAGTAAGGCCTTTCCCTTTCCCATAGTGTTGGTGAAAACTACGCCTCCCCTACGGGAACTGTGTTTAACCCAGCTGCCTCATCAACATACATTTTACAGATTCCCAAATGGAGCACAGATGAGGTGGAGGTAGGAGATGTTTGCAGAGTGACAATGACGATTATGGCTATTTTATAACTTGTAGCAACGACAATTTATTTTATTCAAATAATAATGTAATTATTGGTTTAATTATGCCTTTAAAGAAATTAAGTGTTTTTAGTTTTTCATTTTGTAAAGTTTATGTATTTATTTTTTGAGACAGGGTCTCATTCCCGTTGCCCAGGCTGGAGTGCAGGGGCACGATCATGCCTCACTCCAGCCTCGACCTTCTGGACTCAAGCAATTCTCCCACCTCAGCCTCCCAAGTAATTGGGACCACAGTTGTGTTCCACCATACCTGGCTAATTTTTTGTATGTTTAGTAGAGATGAGGTTTCGCCATGTTGCCCAGGCTGGTGTTGAACTTCTGGACTCAAGTGATCCGCCCACCTTGGCCTCCCAAAGTGCTGGGATTCCAGGTATGAGCCACTGTGCTGGGCCAGAAATTAAATTTATTTTACATTTGAAAGGTCTAGCGTAGGGTCCATCAGTCAGAGGTTTGGGGAAGAAATCTGGCTTTATTTTTTTCTTCTAGTTTCACATAGATAATTCTATTGAACATTAAGCATACTATGACTTTCATTCTAATTTAATTTCCCCACAGCAGACATCTCCCTACTTAGCATGAATGTTTGAGGTTATCCAAACAATATGGCACCTTGATGGGTTATCCTCATAAGTTCTGAAGAACTCTCCTCAATCTAAGTCTTAGCTCTGTTCCTGAGAGCAGTGGCCTCATGACCTTCAATCCTGGATGCATTTAAAAATCATCTGGACAGCTTTATTCACCAGTTTGGAGTAGAGACTGGGAGCAAGTATTTTTCAAACGCTCCCCGGAAGAGTATAATTGTAGCTGGAGCTAAGAAACAAATTGTTAGATAAGTAGAAATTCTCGAGCCATATTATTAATATGCATTGGTGTTTAAAGGAATATGGCAATGGCCCTTTTGTGATGCAAATAGCCTGTCTCCAGCAATCTAATTTTTTTATTTGGAAGTCTGAATATGTACGCAGTAATGTATTGCTTAATGATGGGGATATGTCTCAAGAAATGCATTGTTAGGTGATTTCATGGTTGTGTGAACATCACAGAGTGTACTTACACAAATCTAGGTGGTACAGCCTGCTACATACCTAGGCTATATGGCATAGCCTGTTGTTCCTAGACTGCAAACCTATAGAGCATGTTACAGTACTGAATTCTGTAGGCAGTTGGAACACAATGGCACATATTTGCATGTCTAAAAATAGAAAAGCTACAGTAAGAATATGTATTATAATCTTTCAAGGCCCACTGTTGGATAGGCAGTCCATTGTTGTTGGAAACGTTGTGATGTGCATGACAGTATCTAATATTGCGTGCAAGTGTCTGTATGAATAATACATAATGAGACAACTGCACAGGCTTCATTACATAAGAAACTTCCCTTAGTCCACTTAGAAGATATCTGACCCCAGCGCTGACAGTAAGTCTTCATTTATACTCATTAAGGGCCCTATAATCTTGCAAAAGTTATCACATAACATTTATTTATATTGACATTTAATACACAAGTGAGAAACACCTACAAATTCCATGAGTTTTCAGAGGTGTTATTTTCCTATCATAGTACTTTTGGTGACATCTTTTTTTTTTCTTTTTAACTTTTTCTTTTGGGCATTGTAAAAATGCATAGGAAAGTAGAGAAAATGGTACACTTAGTCCCCATTTTCTAAACAGCCAGCTTCAACAGTCATCAACATTTTGCCCATCTGGTGTTTTGTCTTTTCTTCTTTCTTTACCTTCCCATAGAGACAAACATAACTTTATAATTCTTTCACTTTCTTTGAAAAAATCTTAATAATTGTTTAATATTACACTGCCAACAACCCTCACTCATCTTTTGATTGAAGAGGCAGGCTGTAATTCCATCTCTGGTTTGCAAGGTTTCCTTCTAAACCTAAACCCTTAAGCTATGTTCTTGCAGACTGGGACATTAGCAAGATCTCTCGATTGAATTACAGAATTGCATTCCACCAAGGATTCAGTTTTGTAGAGTACTTAACATTGAACTACATGACGAGGCACAGGAGTAATGGGTCTTTTCAGTAATACCATCTTTTTTTTCCCTTCCGTAAATCAAAGGCGGTATTAAAAGACCTTTAGCTATTCAGCATGAATGGAGTTAAAAGTATACAGGGGCTGGAAATAGCCCCCGAATTAAGGCAATTCTGTCATCTCCTGAAGGCTTACTCTTTTACCCGTAGTTGTTAATATGAATAATTGAAGAATCTGAGAGCTTTTCTGTGATTTGAAACTTTTTGGGTGTATAGATTCCACAGTTTCCGTTGCCCTGGAAGCTGAAACAGAAGAAATTACCTGGCTTGTTTCTGCTTTCTGCCGGTGACCCATTTTGGGGCTCTGATGCAATCCCCAGGCAGCGGGGTGCTTTGCCTTCCAACTTCGAGGCTGAGAGTTTAGAGGTCACTACTGGCTCTGAGACAGCCTGGACTTTCTTCTGGGTTTGACTCTGGCAATACAATAAAGAGACCATTGTAGAGAATTTCCCATCCTCAGGAAGGTCCAAGGACAACACTCTTGAACCTGAGCAAACTTGTTGTCCATCTGGAAGCTCAAACCAGGAGGCTGTGTATACTTCTCACTCAGATTCAGTTAAGCTCAAGATTTTGCCATAGTAGTTCTGAGCCTTCGAGTCTCAGCCCTCTTTTGTCTTCTGTGACTTCAAAGATAATATGAATTTTCTGGATGATTTTGCAAAACAATACTTAATTTTATTTTTTAAAAATGTTGTCTGCAAATGTGGAAGCAAAGAGAGGAATTAGGGAAAGAGAGAAAGCTGTAAAAATTTGGGAACCCAAATCCCACCAATGTTTGGGGGACAGGTAATGGAACTGTTTCATATCCCAATTTTGGTGCTGGTTACACAAATCTGTCTGTGTATTAAAATTCATAGATCTGTGTACCAAAAGAGAAAAAGCAAATTTTACTGTTACGATAATTTTTAAAAGAAAATAAATTGTTAATCGGGGAAAAATAAAACACCCAATCCTGCTCATGTTTGGAAGTAAAGAAAATTATTGAAAGGGAAACAGCACCTTGGGATTATCAATTATTTCAAAAGTTGTTTAAATTTTTGTTGAAGTTTTTCAATTTTTACTTATTGTGTAGATGATATTGTACTGACAGAAATTTTAGAAGTCACCAAGAATCATGTATCCACAGTAAATCATTTGTTTACATTTTTTTTTATTATTTTATTTTATTACAGACAGGGTCTTGCTTTGTTGCCCAGGCTGGAGTGCAGTGGTGTGATCATAGCTCCCCGCAGCCTGGACTCCCTGAGCTCAGGCAATCTGCTCTCTCTCTCTCTCTCTCTTTCTCTTTTGTAGAGATTAGGTCTTGCTATGTTATTCAGGCTGGTCTCGAATTCCTGGCCTCAAGTGATCCTCCCGTCTTGGTTTCCCAAAGTGCTGGGATTAAAGCGCGAGCCACTGTGTCCTTAATGTTTGCATTAAAAAAAAAAAAAAAAAAAAAAAAAAAAGTCCTATAGGCTTCAGTGAAGTTTCTGCTTCTCTTTCACTTTACTGGACAAAGGCCAGCCTGAGTCAGAGCTTCAGGGAGGGAAGGAGAGGGCCTCCTTGTTCCCAGTGTTGGCTGAGGATCATCCACTCCGCTCCAGACCTGTGGAATCAGAAGCTGCCTTAGGTGATTCACTACACGTTAAAGTTTGCAAGTGGCTCATTGGGGATTTCTGGTTGCCATGCCGATTGCTGCAGAGGCCTGAAGTCAGTCCTTCCTCCTCGGAGGGTGGCCACAGAACACACACCTCTGCTGTTCCCCGCAGTTGAGTGTGAGGTTACTTTCCTGTCTCTATCTGTCAGGGTCCCTTCCAGCTAAATGAGATCAGTATATCAGAGTTGCCCATGGAAAGTTCGCTTAACTCCATTTTTAATATCACAGGCAGTATTTGAGGATTATTTCCCCCTGCCATCCTAAAACATCTGCCTTTTCTCTTAAATTTAAGATGTAAATCACCTTCTAGCCAGTTGAGGGGAGCAGTTGAAGTGCACGGGTAAAAACAGAATCTGGGAGAGATGTGGGTATTTCATTGGAAGTTATGGAAGGCTCTAGGTAGCCAAGATGGGTGCCTGGGGCAGAAAGAGTTCTTGTTGTCTTGCGTTGCTTGGCGAAAACAGAATGTTCCATGCAGAGTGGCTGTGTTCACGCACACTGGTGTGGGTGGGTCTATCTGGTCCTGAGGCAGAGGCAGATCTGTCAGGAACACTTTGTCCTGGGCATGCTTTCTGACTGCTTATGTCCGAATGCAATATGAGCCCCAAATGTTGGTGCAGAGAAGACTCCATGGCTTGCTGTCACCGGATGAGCCGCTAGTATGAGAGCTACGAGACCAGCTGGTGTTTCCCTGTGGGTGACGTGCCTGGGTCCACATGCCTTTAACTTTATGCAGAAAAAAATATCCCAGTAAAAGCATGAGTTAGCACTCACTGAGATTACTTCTATCATGTATTTTTTCTTTTTAATTAATATTTCATGACCAGTTAACCAGCAGTCTGTTATCCTTCTAATAAAGAAAAAGGTATTATAACCAGTAAAATATATTTATTGCCCTCATTTCAAAGTCTTGATTAAGGACCCATCCCTCCCTTGTGAAAGTCTTTTTTAAAACATCATCAGAAGTACACAATCACTGGGGAAAGAAGCTCTTGTTTGGTTTAAAGAAGAAACATATTCCCCAACAGAAGATATAAAAACATAAGTCTGCAAATAAAACGTGGGTCTGTTTACTTAGTATAGATTTTGTATCTAGCTCGTGTAAAGTATAGTCATTCTCAATTTTGAGGGATTCAGAAATTTTTGCTTTTGTAAACTCAATATATGAGATATAATGCAACTCGAACATAAGAAAATAACTCGTTTTCATTCACATTATGAGAAAAGGGATGTAGTGCCTATAGGACCATCTTACATGGACACAACATACATTTCTTTTTTTTTTTTTTTTTTTGAGACAGAGTCTCGCTGTCACCCGGGCTGGAGTGCAGTGGCGTGATCTCGGCTTACTGCAAGCTCTGCCTCCCAGGTTCACGCCATTCTCCTGCCTCAGCCTCCCGAGTAGCTGGGACTACAGGTGCCACCACCACGCCTGGCTAATTTTTTGTATTTCTAGTAGAGACGGAGTTTCACCGAATACAACATACATTTCTAAAGTTATGGCTATCAGTCATTCTGGAAGCTTACGTTGTGGGTTCCAGCAGTTGGAATGTGTTAAACAGATCTATACTGTTGAAGATTCTGTGCAAGACAGCTAGAGAAAGAGCTTAATGAATTCATTCTGAGGTGGCTAAATATCAGTTAGCCAGAGTAAGTGAAGAAATTGTAAAGCAAAGGGTGTGTGTGGAGCTCTTCCTTTGTGTAGTGAGAGGTCTTGGTTTTACTCATCAGAGGAGATGGAGAAGACTCCAAGCCATCTGTACACGGCTACCATCACTCAAGGTGGTCATTGCTTTAGGAATTTTTCCTAGCTTTTCCTACTTTGATGAATTACTTTGAAATACTTTATGATGCTTTACAATATAAGATTCAAATATAAAACTAAAATCATACAGTTTTAAAAGTAAAATAGAACCTTAGAAAGATTCCACTTTATTTAATTTTTCACTTGAGAGAAAGAAGGTATAAAGAGTTTAAATAATTTGCCTGAGGCAACACAGCTAGCAGGTGGCAAAACTGGGACTAGAATTCACCTCATTCTGCCTCGTGATTTTAGAACTGAAAGAAGCTAAATTCTCATGTGTGCAGCCCATTTCATCAATGGACATTAACACTTCTGCTTAAAGTGCTAGTTAATTTACTGATTCCCAGGACTTAGTCAACTGAGGTAAATCCAAAATGTGTTTGATATACCTCAGTAAACAAAAAGGGTACTTTTTTCAGTAAACTGGAGTTAAAGACATATTTACTTTTAGGCGGAAAGACTATTTGTAAGGCATTATGACAATTCCTGAATCTAAATCGGTATAAACAGAGAATTCCGTTAAAAGTATTTAAAAAATTGGGTTGATTCTGATTATTTTGCCAATGAAGTCATTGAATAAATGTTGGAAAAAGCTAGAGAAATCTGTACAATGTTCAGAATTTGACCTAGATTGCATATGGGTTTTAAAAAAATGCCACCCCATTCACTACTGTGAGTAATTACTTATAAATATATAACAATACACTTTGCAAATATGAAATGCTCGTGTAGAATATTAAATGCTGGTAATCCTTAAGTATTCTGAAAGGTAAAATTATTTCCCCAGTTGTTTCTGCTTTCATGTAAAGAATAATCAATGAGCTTATTTTTATTAGCACTTCTGTTAGTTGATGTGTTTACATCGTGTTGGCTCAAAGCTTAAAGAAAAAGCAAAGCAATATAAAGTCTACTGATAGTAATAAAAATATTAAAGCTGAGAAAGAACCACTTGTAGCTTCATATCTTTATGTGGCTAAGTTGGTTTTGGTGAATTTTCTGTACAAAAAACAACCAATAAACTAACTAATTTTCTTTTTCTTTTTCTGTGGTTTTTTCTTTTTCTGTGGTTGAATGGTGGAAAGAAGGCAGTAGTGTGCCACCTGGTGGTTCAACATGGATTGACATAGTAGAGTTTCCCCAATCCTGTATCAACCGAATTTAAAACATAACCAGTATTTCCTCAACTACCAATTCTTTCCTCCTTGGAGATATTTATTTTTCTTATTCTAAAGAATACTCATCAGGTATCGTTATTCTGTTTGGAGATTGGAAATACATTAAAATTAAAACAATCACCTCTAATGTGCTTCTCAGATCATGTCTATCCACAGACATCTGCCATTTGTGTTATACCAATGATATTTAATTACATTCAGATACAACTAAGGACTAGAAATAAAAATAATGCCATCCCGGGGTGGGCATGGTGGTGCACACCTGTAATCCCAGCACTTTAGGAGGCTAAGGAGGGCAGACCGTTTGAGCCCTGGAGTTCGAGACCAGCCTGGGCAATATAGTGACACCTCATGTCTGCGAAAAATACAAAAATTAGCTGAACGTGGTGGTGCGTGCCTGTGGTCCCAGCTACCCTGGAGGCTGAGGTGGGAGGATTGCTTGAGCCTAGGAGGTTGAGGTTGCAGTGAGCATTGATCACACCACTGCACTCCAGCCTGGGCGACAGAGACCCTGTCTTATATACACAGTCAAAAGATTGGGAAGGAAGGACTTATTACAGTATAATATGACATTATGCCCTTAATAGGACATGTTACTGATGTCAGTGTGCTAGAAATGGAGATAAATTAACAAGATATTGCCTCTTTGACTGAAGATGAAGTGATTTTGAATAAAGAATATCAAAGTTTCAAAACCAGAAATGAATACTTTCTGTTTTATATGCCTACACAAAAGAGAATCTTTATTCAAAATTTATATTTTTAAAAAATCAGATGAATGCATTTTACTCTTTTTCTAACGGTGTCTGTTTTTTTCACTTTCTACTTGAATGGAATGCAAATTTATACTATAACTTCTAAGATTATAACCTTTTTAGAAGCCTTCATAACCTCAAGAATCCCGGCAGGCCAGGTTAAATAACAGCATGACTGTTTTCAGCCAAAGGCCTATGCAAAGCTAGAGCAAAAAAAAAAAAAAAAAAAAAAAAAACAATTTCTTCAAAACACATCTGTTTCAGACAGAAGAAAATTAGGATTTGACGGGAGTAGAAAAAATATGATTTCAAGTTTAATTCTGCAAGGTGTACCTCAGAAGACTACCTCATTGACTGGGCTGATTTAGCGGCACTGTCTAAAATTCTTCTGGCTCTGATTTTAAAGGCAATCTTTGCACTAGGACAAAAGATGAAAAGCTAACATCTGGGTTGGTGATAGTAAGTTACCATTTCTGGATTTTTTCTTCAGTGATATTAATTGCAATACCCCTCACCCAGTGAAACTTCAGCAAGGATTTTAGGTAAATAAGGCACAATCTGAGGTAGAATGAGAATCTTGAAACCCTATCCTAAGCTCAAGGACAGTACAAAAATAGATTCTTGGGCTAGAGTTGTAAGATGGGTCTGCCATACACATGTGACAGACATACCATAGTCTAGAATGCAAAAGCTTATCTAGACTTGAGAAAGGCAGGGTTAACTGTGGAGAGTAACATTTTGTGGTCACTGTTGATTATACTCTTTCAAATAGATAAAATGCATACTGATTAGGCTGAGCATCTGATTAAACATCAAGTTGTAGAAATCAGTGTTTATTTGAAAAGTGAACTGAGCATTCACATAGATGAAATAATTTCTGGTATCTTAATAGACAGCCTCTGAACTACAGAATCTCATCAATTCTGTAGTTGGGATGGCATTATTATTATTATTATTTTGAGACAAGGTCTCACTCTGTCACCCGGGCTGGAGTACAGTGGCATGATCATGGCACACTGCAGCCTCAACCTCCTGGGCTCAAATGATCCTCCTGCCTCAGCCTCCCAGGTTGCTGTGACTATAGGTGCACACCACCATGACTTTTAATTTTTTGTAGAGATGGGCTGTCACTATGTCACCTAAACTGGTCTCGAACTCCTGGACTCAAGTGATCTTCCCACCTCAGCCTATCAAAGTGCTGGGATTACAGGCATGAGCCACTCTGCCCGGCCTCAATCATTTTTGTACAAAGCCAGATGTCTGAATATTCTAGTGAGTGGCATCTACAGTTCTTGGTGCAAACTTTGAAGCAAATGTTATAACTCCATCAAGCATATGCAAATCACTGTCCAAAGTCTTATTGATGAGAGAAACCAGCTTCATTGGGTTATAATGAAATCATAGCTCACTGCAGCCTCAAACTCTTGGGGTCAAGGATCCTCCTGCCTCAGTCTCCCGAGTAGCTGGGACTACAGGCATGTGCTACCACTCCCAGCTTATTAAAATATCGTAAAGGTGGAATCTTGCTATATTGTCCAGGCTGGTCTTGAACTCCTGGCCCAAAGTGATCCTCTTGCCTTGGCCTCCCAAAATGCTTATATTACAGGTACAAGCCACAGTGCCTGGCCAGTCCTGCATCTTTTAGACTATTTAGAAAATAGCAGGAGGCTGCATGGTGGAGAGGAAAGAGCATTTAACTTAGAGTCTCTTCTGCGAGTAGAAATGCTTTTAGACTTTGGTCTCAAAGAGGTTTATTTCTGACTAGATTTCCTATATATTAAGCGAATTCTGCAACTATCTGTAAGATAATTGAGCAATCCTTAGGTCTATCTGGCCTCATATGGAGCCCTCATAATTTGGGGCACAAAGTAATTAAGGAGTAATTACAACTAACCGACTCTGTGGTCCACTTTCAGTTCAAACTTTAAGTAGGAAGCGAGTCTTTTTAACAGAGGGGCTTTCACGTGCTCCTCACGTTGCCAACGCACCTCACTGAGCTGATGGGGTCAGAGAGAACAAGACCACTCAAGTGGACACAGGTATAGGACAAGGGCTCAGAAGGAAGGAGGCTGCTGTTCCAGAGTCATCCTTCTTAGTGAGGAGGGCCGGCAACCAGTGTATTGGAGGGAATCAAACTTCTCCATGGAAATCAAGTCCTGACCGTAAGCTCAGTGAGACCAGTGTCCAAGAACAATTCTGGAAAACAGCAAAAGACCAAAGACGTCAAACCAGCTTCGTTTTGAAATATTTTTCATCAAAACAGATTCAGAGTTATTACGTGTGCCTGAGTGAGGGGGGAAACAGTGATGGTTATCAGAATCCCAGGGCTGGACTACTGTACTCAACAGTATGTTATAAGCCATTATCTAGTTCTCATTGCTATTTAGGTTGGTGCAAAAGTAATTGCAGTTTTTGCCATTAAAAGTGATTTGTTGGCCGGGCACGGTGGTCACGACTGTAATCCCTGCACTTTGAGAGGCTGAGGCGGCTGGATCACTTGAGGTCAGGAGTTTGAGACCAGCCTGACCAACGTGGTGAAATCCCGTCTCTACTAGAAATACAAAAATTAGCCAGGTATGGCGGTGGGCACCTGTAATCCCAACTACTTGGGAGGCTGAGGGAATTGCTTGAACTCGGGAGGCGGAGGTTGCAGTGAGCTGAGATCGTGCCATTGCACTCCAGCCTGGGCGACAGAGGGAGACTCCGTCTCAAAAAAAAAAAAAAAAAGCAATTTGTTGTGAGTTGAATCCTGTCTTCCCCCACAATTCGTACATTGAAGTCTTAACTCCCAGTAATTAAAAATGGAACTTTGTGTGCAGATAGGGTCATTAAATATGTAATTACTTAAAATGAGGTCATTGGGTGAGCCCTAACCTAGTATGACTGGTGTCCTTATAAAAAGGAGAAATTTGGACACAGAAACACGCCCACAGAGAAAATGCCCATGAATAGGAAGGTAGAGATTGGGGTGATATGTCCACAAGCCAAGGAGTGCCAATGATTGCTAGCAGTCACCAGAAGCTTGGCAGGGCATAGAACAAATGCTCTCTCAGAAGGAATAGGACTTCCTCAGACTTCCAGTCTCCAGAACTGTGAGACAATACATTTCTGTCCTTTAAGCAAATCTATTTGTGGTACTTTGTATGGGAGCCCTAGAAAACTGATATAATGTCATAGTTCAGCAGTTCTCAATACTTCTTGTTATCATCTTCATAAGGGCTTGAGTTAGGATTGTCAGATCCTGTACAGGATGCTCAGTTGAACTTGAATTTCAGATAAAAATCAAACATTCCTTTTAGTGTCAGTATGTCCCGAGTATTGCATGGAACATACTAGTGCTAAAAAGTTATTCATTGTTCATTTGAAATTCAAATTTAGCTGGATGGTCTGTGTTTTTATTTGCCAAGTCTTATAATCCTATCTGGAGTGCATTTGTCATAGTTATGACAATGAGTAAATGAGTCAATTACCTGGACTCAGTGGATTCTTCTTGGTGCCTACTAGAGTCAGCAAAAGCAGAAAAGTGGAAATGCTTTTAGACTTATGTCTCAGCGATGTTTATTTCTAACTATATAGTTGGCCATGTGTATCCTTGGTGTGATGGTTAATACTGAGTGTCAACTTGATTGGACTGAAGGATGCAAAGTATTGATCCTGGGTGTGTCTGTGAGCATGTTGCCAAAGGAGATTAACATTTGAGTCAGTTGGCTGGGGAAGGCAGACCCACCCTTAATCTGGATGAGCACAATCTAATCAGCTGCCAGCAAATATAAAGCAGGCCGAAAAACGTGAAAAGGCGAGACTGGCCTAGCCTCCAAGCCTACATCTTTCTCCCATGCTGGATGCTTCCTGCCTTCAAACGTTGGATTCCAAATTCTCCAATTTTGAGACTTGGACAGCCTCTCCTTGCGCCTCAGCTTGCAGACAGCCTGTTGTGGGACCTTGTGATCATGTAAGTTAATATTTAATTAACTCCCATATCTATGTCTGTATCTATATGTATCTATCTATATCTTATTGGTTCTGTCCCTCTAGGGAATCCTGACTAATACACTCGGGTTCCAAATTTTTGGATTCAATCAACCTCGGATTGACAATATATGACAAAAACATAATAAAAAAAGTTGAAAAACCAATACAGTATAACAACAATTTACATAGCATTTACCTTGTATTTATTAGGTATTATAAGTAACCTAGAGATGATTTAAAGTACGGTATGTGTTAATTAATGACGAGATACATTTTGAGAAATGAATCACTGGGCAATTTCATCCTTGTGTGAAAGAACACCATGGAGTGCAGTTGCATAGACCCAGATGGTGGAGCCTGCTGCACATCTAGGCTGTGTGGTAGAAACCTTTGCTCCCAGGTCACAAAACTGCACAGCCTGGTTCTGTACTGAATACTGTAGGCAATCGTGACACAGTGGTAAGTATTTGTGTGTGTATGTGTGTGTGTGTGATGGAGTCTTGCTCTGTTGCCCAGGCTGGAATGCAGTGGCACAATCTCGGCTCACTGCAACCTCCGCCTCCCAGGTTCTAGTGATTCTCCTACCTCAGACTCCCGAGTAGCTAGGACTACAGGCGTGTGTCACCACACCCAGCTAATTTTTCTTTTAATTTTTAGTAGAGATGGGGTTTCACCATGTTAGCCAAGATGATCTCGATCTCCTGACCTCATGATCTGCCCACCTCAGCCTCCTATTGCTGGGATTACAGGCCTGAGCCACCGTGCCTGGCCTGTAGTGGTGTACAGGTGTACCATTGTTGAATGAATGGTGCTCACAGGACTGGAGGCTGCTCTGGGTGAGTCAGTGAGTGATTTGGCAGTGAAAGTGATGGCCCAGGAAGTTACTGTACCCTACTGTCAACTTTGTAAACACTGTACACTTACGCTACACTACGTTTATTAAAACAGTTTTTTCTTTCTCTGATAATAAACAGCCTATGGTAGCTTTTTAACTTTATAAACTTTAATTTAAAAAAATTTTGACTCTTATGTAATAAAACTTAGCTTAAAACACAAACTCACTATACAGCTGTACAGGAATCTTTTTTCTTCTTCTTTTTTTTGAGACGGAGTTTTGCTCTTATTGCCCAGGCTGTAGTGCAATGGCATGATCTCAGCTCACTGCAACCTCCACCTCCTGGGTTCAAGCAATTCTCTTGCCTCAGCTTCCCGAGTAGCTGGGATTACAGGCACCCACCACCACGCCTGGCTAATTTTTTGTATTTTTAATACAGACGGGGTTTCACCATGTTGGTCAGGCTGGTCTTGAACTCCTGACCTCAGGTGATCCACCGGCCTTGGCCTCCCAAAGTGCTGGGTGTGAGCCACTGCGCCCAGCCTTCTTTCTTTATATTTGTATTCTATAAGCTTTTTTCTATTTTTAAAATTTTTAATTTTTTTTTCCTTTTTAAAATGTTGTTAAAAACTAAGACACAAACAGACACATTAGCCTAGGCCTACACAGGCTCAGGATCATCAATATCATTGGCCTCCATGTCCACATCTTGTCCCACTGGCTGGTCTTCAGGCATAATGGCACACATAGGGCTGTCATCTCCTATGGTAACAATGCCTTCTTCTGGAATCCCTCTGAAGGACCTGCCTGAGACTGGTTTACTGTTAACTTTTTTCCTTTTTTTTTTTTTTTTTTTTGAGATGGAATCTCGCTCGGTCGCCCAGACTGGAGTGCAGTGACGCCATCTTGGTTCACTGCAACCTCCACCTTCTGGGTTCAAGCAATTCTCGTGCCTCAACCTCCTGAGTAGCTGGGATTACAGGCGTGCGCCATCACGCCTGGCTCATTTTTGTTTTTTTAATACAGACGAGGTTCCACCATGTTGGTCTCGAACTCCTGACCTCAGGTGATCTGCCTGCCTCAGCCTCCCAAAGTGCTAGGATTATAGGCATGAGCCACCGTGCCTGGCCAACTTTTTCCCTTTTTTATAAGTAGAAGGAATGCACTCCAAGATGATGATAAAAAGTACAGTAAATACATAAACCAGTAACACGGTCGTTTACTATTGTCATCAAGCATTATGGACTATACATCATTGCATGTGCTCTACTTTTTTATGACTGGCAGCACAGTGGGTTCATGTACTCCAGCATCACCACAAACATGTAAGGCATGCACTGGGCCACCGTGTCAGGCCCGGCTTAGGATGGCTAAGACACCACTGGGCAATAGGAATATTTCAGCTCCATTATAATCTTCTAGGGCCACTGCTGTTGATGCAGTCTGCTGTTGACCAAAACATCATTATGCGATATGTAACTGTACACAGGAGGGTGTGCAAATATGCAAATAATGTCACTTTATATAAGGGACTTGAGCATCCTTGGAATTTGGTATCCTTGGGGGTTTGGGGGATGCTGGAACCAATATCCCCTGTGTTGTTGAACCATACCAAGGGATGACTGTATTTGCTACATGTTAAGCTGATTCTACAACTAACTGGCTGTAGGACATTGTGCAAACCACCTGACGTGTCTGGGCCTCAGTGTTCTCATTTGTTAAATGAGGGAGCAGAACTATCTGCTTTCAAAGGTCTCTTCCAGCCGTTTATGTCTGTCATTCAAGGAAATGCTTCTTAAAGGAACATTTTAAAAAGCCTAGCTTATGAAAGCATTAGGAAGCACTTAGCTATTTTTATGGTTTGGATCAAAATTATAAGCTGTCGCTTCTTGGAAAGCTTTATTACCTCCACTTCTTAACAAAGGCTGAAGTTTAATATCATTATGTGCCCCGTAATGAGGAGGCCCTAATTTAGGAGGACATTCGTGATGATGTTCACTTAAAAAGATCACTGATTTGAGAAACGGTTCAAGTCTTTGTGGGCGCTGAGAATGAAGGCTGAGTGATTACTTCTTTCCTGGGCTGGTAGGGTTGATGTTTGCTGTACTTAACATTGTACTTAATTGTACTTAATTTACTGTGAAGTTTTTTAAGAGACTTCTGTTGCTCTGAGTGATGGTGCTACTGGGTGAGGCACTAAACTTGGAGACTAGTCCAAGCTACATGAGACTTAATAGTAAAGACTCCTGAGTTTCTTTTTAAGTGATTTTATTTTGAGTAAACTTACTTTATTTTTTGAAAGTCCATTTAATTTTTAATTTACAAAGTCATCCATGATTGAGTCAATTTAAACAACTCAGGAAAAACCTCAAACCCCAACAAAATTCCACTAGCGAAGTGGATATATTTTAGTAAATTTATTTTAAAGTAATTTATTATGTTAAAGAAAGTGTGCTGGAGTTAGCTGAGGACTTTTGTATCTTTTCTTTCGTTTTTTTTTGTTTTTGTTTTTGTTTTTTGATATTGAGTCTTGCTCCGTCGCTCAGGCTGGAGTGCAGTGGTGTGATCTTGGCTCACTGCAGCCTCTGCCTCCCGGGTTCCAGTGATTCTCTTGCCTTAGCCTCCTGGGTAGCTGGGATTACAGGCAGACGCCACCATGCTCGGCTAATTTTTCTATTTTTAGTAGAGACAGGGTTTTACCATGTTGGCCAGGCTGGTTTCAAACTCCTGACCTCAGGTGATCCGCCTGCCTCGGCCACTCAAAGTGCTGGGATTACAGGCATGAGCCACCACGCCTGGCTGACTTTTGTATCTCTTCTTCACATTACTTCTTAGACACAGAAATAATTTTGTCCATCTGTTTGTGAAAAATTTGTGAAAAATCAGGAGTTGGTAATATCACCAATGGTTCTTAAAAATGAGACCAGCCTAGGGGTGGTGGCTCATACCTGTAAGCACTTTGAGAGGCTAAGGTGGGTGAATAGCTTGAGCCTGGGAGGTCGAGGCTGCAGTAAGCCGAGGTCACGCCCCTGCAGCCCAGCCTAGGGGACACTGGGGACAAAGCCAGACCCTGTTTTTTGCTTCTGTTTTTGTTTTTTTTTAAAAAGAGGCCAGATAGGTATTCCTTAAAAATGGTTCTAGAGGAGCCAGTCAGCAGTTGGGATAGTGGAAATGGGAATGTCAAGAACTGAAGGGAAATGAAAGAGAATAACCTGACGAAAAAGCTGGCCAGCCGTGGTTGCTCACTCCTGAAATCCCAGCACTTTTGGAGGTCGAGGTGGGTGGATTGCTTGAGCTCAGTAGTTTGAGACCAGCCTGGGCAACATGCAAAACCCCATCTCTACAAAAGGATACAAAAATTAGCTGGGCATGGTGGCACACACCTCTAGTCCCAGCTATTCAGGAGGCTGAGGTGGGAGGATCACTTGAGCCCATGAAGTCGAGGCTGCAGTGAGCTGAGACTGCCCTTCCCTGCAATTTCCTTCCTCTAACTGGGACATGATGTCTGAAGCCACATGAGGTGACAAGTCAGCAGGATGAAAGGGAAGAAAGATAAAAGTCAGTGTCTTTCACTTTACTGACCCACAAATTACTCTGAACCTCCAACTTCTGGGCATTTTGTTTTATCAGGTCCTAGTTGGTTTTTGATTTTGGGCTGCATCATAAGAGGAAGTATGTATTTTCCCCCAGTGAATCCCATTGTTGAAGTAGGAAGGGGCTGACTTATATACAAAGAGAAATTGACATTAACTAGGAAATATATCACCCCTGGAAACAAACCATTACCTGGTGATCTATTTTTTCCTTGATTTAACGTGTTTCTTAATTGGAACTGTTACCTGCTTGACTTGGACAGTTTTGTTTTCTATTTATTTTCCACCCACCACACAGGGGTATTTGAATAATCTCCCACGGTAAGCTATCAAATGTAATTTAAAATAAGAGGAGTCATTATTCATTATACATTATGTTCACATTCACAATAGCTTTCTTTACCTTGTTAGACCTCAACCAACTTCAGTTCACTAAGGAAAGCTAAGCCACAAATCAGTAGTCTTGCGATTTAAGTTGTACTTTTGCTCCAAAGATGATACGAGAGTTGAAAAACAAGACCATTTATTTGCCTGGACCTGGGAAAGTGAGTCTCATCTGAAAACCAGGTGTCTCTTGTTCTTCCACTAAGATTGATTGCTTTGAGTGTCAGCCAGCCCGGGCTGAGCATTCCTGAGTAATTAGGATTCACTTCATTGGCAGTGAGTGCTGACCTCACCTTGCAAAGCTCTCTAAAGTGTCTGAGCAGAGGAGCCACTCCTCCCCAGCATACCTTTGCAGCAATATCCTGGCAGATACTTTATGTCATGTTGCCATGAACTGCATTGTTCTGCCCCAAGCCCCAGGCTACTGGAAAAAATGGTAAGCGTTCCAAGTTTAAGCTAAATAATATGTTTTTAATGAGATCATGTGCGTTGCGGATCAAAAGCATCACCAAAAGGTAAAAAGTTCAAAAAGCCCTTTACATGCACGGTGAGTTTGACCAAAGTGGCTTTCATGATCTTTCTGATAGAATTTTAAAAAGCACTTTCAAGTTTCTGATCCTAAATGCTACACTTCAGCAGGTTTTCTCCTTGCCTTTCATCTCAGAGAGACAGGAACGTTTCGGTGGTAGGGTACATCTATTAGCGGGACAATAGCAATGCTTTGCAATCTGTGTGCTGCTGAACACAACCGGCTCTAGGAGCACTGGGGAGTGTCGTTGGGGTGTCTGGCAATCTGATAGAATATTATCCCTTCAAAGCACTGGGGAAACCCACTAAAGCAAGCCCTGGCTTAGGAGAATTGGAGTCCTGCTCAAACCACATCTACTTCATGCGACTTTCCTAGAAATCTCCTCAATTAGAATTAACAGGAGGAAGGGAGAAATAAATCAACATTTGCTGAGTTTCTACAAAATAATAAATATAGGCTGAGCCCAGCGGTTTGCGCCTGGAATCCCAGAATTATGGGCGGCTGAGGCGGGAGGATTGCTTGAGGCCATGGGTTCAAGGCCAGCCTGGGCAACATAGTTAGATCCTTGACTCTATTAAAAAAAAAATAGCCGGGCATGGTGGTGTGTGGCTACAGTACTAGCTACTTGGGAAGCTGTGGCAGGTGCATCATTTGAGCCTAAGAGTTTCAGGTTGCAGTGAGCGCTGACCACGGCACTGCACACTCCTGCCTGAGTGACAGAGCAAGACCTTGTCTCAAAAAAAAAAAAAAAAAAAAAAATCACATGTTGGGGCCTTTAGATGCATTATTTCATTTAAACTTCAAATATCCTTATGAGGTGGTGACTGTTAACAATCTGTTATTCCTGGCCAGGTGCGGTGGCTCAAGCCTGTAATCCCAACACTTTGGGAGGCCGAGGCAGGTGGATCACCTGAGGTCAGGAGTTCAAGCCCAGCTTGGCCAACATGGCGAAACCCCGCCTCTACTAAAAATACAAAAATTAGCCAGGCATGGTGACATGCGCCTGCAGTCCCAGCTACTTGGGAGTTCGAGACAGGAGAATTGCCTGAACCTGGGAGGCGGAGGTTGCAGTGAGCTGAGATCATGCCATTGCACTCCAGCCCAGGCAACAGAGCAAGACCCTGCTGTCTCACAAAAAAAAAAAAAAAAAAAAAAAAATCTTCTTCCATTGAACATTATTCTAACCATGAATATGCAATTTCTTCAAATCATCCTTGTATAAAATTACCTTTTTAAAATAGCCTTAACCTTTAGGCTCTGTGAGGTGAGAGAGCAGAGGCCATGCACTTACTACTGCCATTCATGGGCCCACTGAATGTTGGCTTCAGTATCAGATTCTCTTATATGTATGTCATCTCCTTTAATATTTAAAAATCTCTGGAGTTTGGCATTATTTTGCTCATATCATAGATGAAGAAATTGTCTGAGAGACTGAGTAACTTGCTTAAAATCACCCAGTTGGTAAGTGGCGATGCTGAAATTTGCACTCAGTTCTGCGAGTGTAAAGCCCACATTTCTCTAGTAATATCTAGTATTTCTCTAGAAAGAACATTTCTAGAGTCCTCTTGCCTCCAATCTTGGTGTTGCCCCTAGCAAAGGGTGCTTCAGTGTTTGTCCAAATGAATGTATTGTGAGTGATCCATTTTCCAACAAGTAGCCCTGCCTTCCAGGCCCTCATCACCAGATCGCAAGCCACCTCAACACATTTGCCTGTGCCATCTCAATACGCTCCCAACTCCTGCATGGATAAAGTGTGGCTCAAGGACAGTAGCATCAGCATCACCTGGCACTTCATGGAAATGCACATTCTTGGATTTGTTTTCAGGCTCTGAATCTGGGGTGGTTCCCAGGAATGTGTATTTTAAAATCAAGCTTTGCAAGTGATTTTTATGCATGTTGAAGTTCAGAAACCACTCTCTTAACTGGTCTTCTTGCATCTAGGCATGAATCATTCCCTCTATCCTTTAGAGAGCTGCCAGTGATTTTTTTTTTTTTTTTTTTGAGACAGGGTCTCACTCTGTTGCCCAGGCTGGAATGCAGTGGTGCAATCACAGCTCACTGCAGCCTCAACCTCCCAGGTTCAAGCGATTTTTCTACCTCAGCCTCCTGAGTAGCTGGGACCACAGGTACATGCCATGATGTTTGGCTAATTTTTTGTAGAGATGGGGTTTTGCCATGTTGCCCAGTCTGTCTCAAACTCCTGGGCTCAAGCAACCCACCCACCTTGGCCTCCCAAAGTGCTGGGATCACAGGCCTGAGCCACTGCGCCGGACCTGCCAGTGATTTTTTGAAACACACTTAGCCTCATGTTATATAGGCTATAGCATACTTGCTCCCTAAGGAGACACTGTACCCTTGACATGCTTCTTTTCAGGAACCCATAACATTTTATTTGAGGGATTTGCTTACATGACCATTACACTCATTGGCATGGGCCCTTTGAGGAGTTGGTCTTCACCTATATAGCCCTAGTGTCTAGCACCTCTGAAAACTATTGAACAAATTAAGGAAACTGCTAAGTCATGTCATTTGCTTGTGGCAAGAGGGGCTGCAAAATTTATTAATCAATCTGACATTCCTTTTTCTAAGTTTTTTTGATGGTAGATTTTTCCCCAATTAAATCATATAGCTAGGATTTGCGGGAAAAATGACAGGAGCAGAGCCTGTTGTTAAAAGTCGTCTGCAAACACACTGCTACTCTACTTAAGGAACCTACAATGAGATGGGTTGTGCTAATTGTCCAAGCAGCCACCACTTCACCAAGAAGCAATTGATGAGCAAAATGTTTATTTTGCAACTAAAAAAGATTAGGAAGATTTGTCCCCCTACCCTGAAATTTTGTTGAGAGCCTCAAATTAAAAATGTCATTGACAAGCATAGTGTCTTTCTTTCTTTCTCCCTTATGGAATCCAGAGGTAGAGGCTGCCGTCTCGATAGGCAGGGCAGGAGATTGACAAAATGAGGTAGTTTTAAGGCTACTAAAGATTCCATTTTGTGACTGAACACATGGAGGCTTATGGAGTTTCAGTAGTTTATCTAGAGTTCCACTGGTGGTAAGCAACGGGGCTAGGATGGAACTCTGGTTTGCCTGATGTAACAGGTAATGATCTTTCCCTGCACACTGGCCTCTCAACAGAGAGTTCGCAAAGGCCTGAGCCTCAGCATCAGATCAGGTGCTTTAAAAAAATTTCTTGGTGCCACCATGGGCCTACCAAATTAGAATCTTGGAGGTACAGCTAGGGGAATTTTTATTTTTAAAAAATGTTTGGGACTGGGTGCGGTGGCTCATGCCTGTAATCCCAGCACTTTGAGCGGCCAAGGTGAGTGGATCACCTGAGGTCAGGAGTTCGAGACCAGCCTGACCAATATGGTGAAACCCCGTCTCTACTAAAAATATAAAAATTAGCCGGGTGTGGTAGTGAGCACTTGTAATCCCAGCTACTTGGGAGGCTGAGACAGGAGAATTGCCTGAACTCAGCAGGCGGAGGTTGCAGTGAGCCAAGATCATGCCACTGCACTCCAGCCTGGGCGAGAAGAGTGAGACTCCATCTCAAAAAAAAAAAAAAAAAAAAAAGTTTGGTGATTTGTTGGTTTATTCTTTAAATTCTGATGCTTGTCCTTGTTTGGGAAATGTGGAAACAGGCAGCCCTATATTCAGAAGGACTTGAACCTGCCTCAGCCAACCTGGTAGGTATCACCACAAATTCAGTGGTTCTCAAGGGTGGTCCCCATACAGTGGCAGCAGCATCATGTGGGAATTTGTTAAAAAATGCAAATCCTGGTGCCCCACCCAGACTGCCTAAAGGGGATCTAGGGTGGTGCCTACCAATCTGTATTTTGATAGTCTTCCAGGTGATTCTAATGGTTGCTAAGATTTGAGAAACACTGATCTAATTGTTTACTGTATAAATGTACGTATTCCAGACAGGGCAATTTCTAAGCTATTATCAGTTACTTGGAGCTCAGTGTAGATGAAGACTCTACAGGAGGTGAGGAGAGACACAGCAGTACCAGCAGCAGAGAGAGAGAGAGAGAGAGAGAGCACGCGCGAGAGTGAGGTGAAAGGGGATGAGTGGGGCTAAGAAGGGAGGCAGGTAACTGAACAATTTACCAGACTTCCCAATTTTGCCTGAGGCCAGTCTTGTCTACCTTAGCTCCTGCCTTTCTTCTACGAAGTAAATGTCAAAAGTAGTTTTCTTTGAAGGTGACATAGGTATTTAACACCTCAAACAGTTAGAACCCCACCAGACAGTTTTACGATGTGATAATTTACCTCTTAGAAGTAAGTACACTTTGCCCAGGTAGAAACTGACTAGCTGAATCTGGGTTTCAGCAAGGAATTCTACTGAAACAATTTCTTCCTTTTTGAAGGCAAATCTGATTGAGTGTTTTTTTAATTGGAAAATTATGTTCCTTTGGGCTCATTGTATCACCAAAATATTAGGCTAATGATTGGTCTAAAAACCAGAGTGTCCAGGGATTTCTGTGGTTTAAAAAGATTAAATGAAGGGCTGTAGTCTTACTTCTGCACAGTACAGAATGAACACTTCTTTTTTTATTTAAAAATATTCAAATAAAACATTCCCTTTTCTGCTTTTTTAAAAGTCAAAATTTTCAAATAACTTCCAATGTGCACCAACTATGTGTTGGGGATAAAGGATAAACAAGGCAGGATTCTGATGCCCAAGGAGCTTCCAGTCCAGTGAGAAACTTGTAGTCGTGATTAACATGCGCATCCTCTATTCTCTGTCAGAAATCTCTTTGCCCAAGCTATATGCCTAGATATTAGTTACATAGTTGCCCATACAACTAGGTCTCTTACCCATAAGTATATCAAGTACATATATCAAGTCAAGAGAATAGCTATCAATTTGGGCATTTCAAACAGAGAGAGTTTAATTTAGTGTATTGATAACATAGGTATTAGAAGAACTGAGGAGGCAGACAGGACCACGGGGGTGCTCAGAGACTAGCAATGTGAGGAAGGGCTGAAGAGACACAGGGAAAGATGGTGTTACCAGACCCCAGAAGTTGGCTCCATTGTATGATTCTAGAACCACAATGGGAACTGCTTGGTAGAAGCTGGAATCCTAGACAGATGTAGCTACTGCTGGAGGTGTCCGTCAAAGTAGAGTGAGAAGGAGACAATCTTTGGTTCCCCCTTTGTCTTGTGCTCCAGTCTTCTGTGAGCACCTCCCATTGAACAAATCTAAGTGGAAGCCAAGAGGACAAGCATTCTGGAAACCACCATCCCTGAGGTACAGACGGAGCAGGGGGAATGTGGAGAATGGATCTAAGGACAAAGCCTAAGGAGGGCCAAACTCCAGCCGTCCTCTGAAGGAACTTCTGGTTCTTTCTTGGCTGGAGGAGGGTAAGAAAGATTCTGGAGAAGTCAGGACCACTTCCCGGGGGGAATGTGGGGAGATGCAACCTCGTGGAAGGCAGCAGAGGTAGATAGACAGGTAAAAGCTGTGTGGAGGCACAAGGACCCCTGTCAGAATAAAGATTCTTGGATTCTCCACCAAACCCTACACTTAACCCAAATTATTTATTATTATTGTTATTTGCTTTTTTTCCTCTTGCAACAATGGTCAACATCTGCCTTCTACACTCAGTGAAAATCAGTCTAATGGTGAACCCACACAGATACCAATGTATCTACATTGATTTGCCTTTCAAGAACTTGGGAAGCTGAGGCAGGAGAATCGCTTGAATCTGGGAGGTGGAGGTTGCAGTGAGCCAAGATCACGCCACTGCACTCCAGCCTGGGCAACAGAGCGAGACTCTGTCTCAAAAAAATAAAATAAAATAAATAAATAAATAAATAAATAAAAGAACTCAGAGAAGAAATGCTTAGCTCAAAGAAAAAAATTGCAAGCGTCATGGCATTTAAGGCAAACAGATTTCAGGCAGAAGATTCCCCCTGGGACCCTCAATGGGCTCCTGCCTGTCTACTGTAAAGAGTTTTCTGTATAGAGGCCTGGTTCATCGTAATTTTACTAGGGCCATTGCAAGTTGAATACAATAACCTCAGCTCAAGACAGTCCTTTTCCAGGGCCAGCGTTTAAAAAAACTCAAAAAAAAAAAAAAAAAAGGTCCAATCCATTATGAGCCCATACTTTGATAAAATATAATATATTATAAAAACTACTGGAAGAGTTTTATAGAAAAAGACATATAATACATAGGATCATTTTTTTTATTAGATTCAACAGGCATATAGTGACTCTATCCAATGGTGGTGAAAGTTTCTAAATTCTTATTCTTGGTCAGGTGCGGTGGCTCAAGCCTGTAATCCCAGCACTTTGGGAGGCTGAGGCTGGTGGATCATTTGAGGTCATGAGTTCGAGACCAGCTTGGCCAACATAGTGACACCCCCTCTCTAATAAAAATACAAAAATTAGCTGGGTGTGGTGGCACATGCCTCTAGTTCCAGCCACTTGGGTGGCTGAGGCAGAACTGTTTGCACCCAGGAGGCAGAGGTTGAAGTGAGCCGAGATTGCACCCCTGTACTGCAGCCTGGGCGACAGAGTGAGACTCTGTCTGAAAAAAAAAATAATAATAATAAAAAAAATTCTTACTCGTGACTCTGTACTTGCCTCCTTGTAGACCAGCCAGCCAGTTTCTGGACAGGTTCTGGTCCACTGTCCACACAAGCCTAGAAACACCATCCAAGACTGTCCTTGTGATTGCAGGAGGCCACTCTGAAGGCAACTCATTTTTCCCCTTCCTGCCCTCTGTGGCCTGTGAGTTTTGGAAGTCATGGCCAAGACTGAACAAAAAGCAGGATCTGTGAGTCAGCAAGGACCTGGTGCAGAACAGATCTGAGGAGGATGCTTAGCAATAGCTGAGAAGCATCTCACCCATTCTGCCTTTTTATTTTTTATTTTTTTGAGATGGAGTTTTGCTCCTGTTGCCCAGGCTGGAGTGCCGTGGCACAGTCTTGGCTCATTGCAACCTCTGCCTCCCAGGTTCAAACGATTCTCCTGCCTCAGCCTCTGGAGTGGCTGGGGTTACAGGGGTGTGCCAACACAGCCAGCTAATTTTTATATTTTTAGTAGAGACAGGGTTTCACCATGTTGGCCAGGCTGGTCTTGAACTCCTGCCCTCAGATGATTCACCCGCCTCGGCCTCCCAAAGTGCTGGGATTACAGGCATGAGCCACCATGCCAGGCCCAATTCTGCCTTTTAAAGCATCTCTGTGCTTCTCACTCAGTGGAACGGGGTCTACGTCTTTTCCAACTGCCTCGTTTTATGTTCTTTTGATGCTGACAACTTGGAAAAGGCAGCAGACATATCTAAAAATGACAGTTATCTTCAGGGAAAGGAAAATGGCAAATATTAGACAAAAAAAGTATGAAGTAAATTTTTCACCCCGAAGGGCCAAAGAAATCATTAGAGTTATCTGACAGCCACAGTCTCCAGGCACATGACTTGCCCCCTGGCTATCTCATTGCTATTTATATGAGCTGGGATGTCTGTCTTGCGGCCAGGGCTCAAATCAGGTGGGAGCTATAGGAACTTAGATATGGCCCAGAGTGAAAGAAACCAGGAAACCCTTATATCTGGCTTTCTAAAGTCCAGATTTCAAATTATTCATCTGGAGTTTATAATTAGCTATCTTCTCCCAACACACACACACACACACACACACACACACACACACACACACTCACTCACACATACTTTTTTATTCTTCTCTCCCTCAAAACATCACACTAAGCAAATTAAAACTTTTAGAGTTAATAATTATTTCTCTTCTCCAAGATATTGCTATTATTTACAGAGTGAGTGGGTATTGAAATAAGGTGAAATAAAAATTGCTGCTCTTCTTCTAGGACAAAAATAATCAAGTAGACCATGAATTGGGAAATTCAAAAGCCCTCTTACTAACTCTCACACTTTTTAAAATCTACCAAAATCTGTATTTAAAAAGTTGCCATGATTGAAGTGTTATTAGAGTAATAATAATTGAAGTTAAATACATACCTACAGAATATATTGTCAAATGCAATTACATAGCGGTGCCGTGTTCCTCTCCCGTCGAGGAATAGGTTCTTTCTCCTGCCCTTTATTAAAGTTTAAAGGGAGTGCTGACTCGGTGCTAGGAAAAGGGGTGGGGAATGAGCTTTCTTGCAGCTGACCTTCAGGAATGGCTGTGTTGCCTGCAGCACTGCTCTTACACATGCCAGAATGCAGTAATGTTTGAGAAGGAATGTTAAAACAAAACAAAAAAACCCAAACCAAAAAACCCTCATCTCCAAATCTGCCCCCAAATTCATCTCCCAAGATCTGTTTTTGACATGTCTTGATCATCATTCTCCTGGCAGCTAAAATCCTAAGCCACATGTCAGTGCGCTTATCAAAAAGAGGCTTGACTGTATTTTCTTCATATTGTTTCAGTGATAGATTCTAATCACCAGAACTTAAAAACTTGTTCCCACAATCTTTTGACAAGTCAAAATTTCTCCATTTCAGCCTTTAGCATGATAAAAAAAAAAAAATCAAAAACCTCCTTACGTATTGAAATTCTCGCTGCTGCCGAGTGTCTGCCTTCTCTCTGAAGATCACATCTTCTTTTGGACTAGGTTGAAGACCTGAAAGCTGTGACCCCTGTTGCCTAGCAACTGAGAAGCTCAGCTTCAACCCCGGGTGGGGGAGATGATGGAGAAAGGTCAAGGAAAGAGGCGGGCCTGTCCTTATCAATATGCCACTGTGGCAGCGACTTTTATTTCTTTAGAGTAATATATCATAATAAGTTTTGTAGGTCTTTATACTGTGGTTCTCCCTTTTGAATAAAAGCATAACTAAGACTTGAGGGGATGTCTGATATAACAGAAAATGTAACCATAAAAAAAAAACCCCAGAATAGAAATGATCTGACTGCCGAGTACCCTGCCGAGCTGCCCGAGGCAGTTACACATTTCCATTGAGTTATTTTATGATCAGGCCAGTATGTTATTGAAATATTATCTCTTTAGCCTTTCTCATTCTGATAAGAAATGACAGGCTCTCAGAACAGCAATACATACAGAGTACAAAATATGGAGCTGTGGACAAAATTCAGCCGGGCTGAAGAACACTGGCTTTGGAGAACTTCCATGAAAACCAATTATCCTTGGGTTGTATTTTCAAATAGGCCATGGTACACACTCAAATGTCCACTTTAATTGTGATGAGAATTTGCAGCCTCCGTCGATGATTACATTTAGCCCAATTATTGAACAACATTCAAGAAAAATTGCATTGTTTTTAGTAACCTCTCTTAAGATGCAATTTCTTTAGCAAATAATGAAATGCTGTAATGTTTCAGAAGCACAGGGAAGAGTTGCAATCAGGATTTGAAGGGTCACTCAAGAAAAAAGGGGAAGGAGATGAAACAAAGAATATAAAATTTCAAGTTAAGTCCTCTGAAAGTGGTCTGATTTAGAACTATTTTGGAAACGATACGCAATACATACAGCTTTGTTAGCTTATTTATCAACATATCACTGAAGGATCCTGATCTGATTATTGTCTACTCCTTGCTTCTTTATTGTTGCTTAATATGTAAGCCATTTCACATACATAAAATCGATATGTATATATTTATAGATACGTAAGGGAGACACATGGTGTCTCGGGCTGGGGGTCAGGAAACCTGCGATTTATTCTCCAATCTGCATGTGACTAGCTGTGTAACCTTTGGAAAAGCTACAGCTTCTCAGGGTCTCAGCATTATCCCCTGTAGAATGAAGAACTTGAACTACATAATTTCCACCATCCTTCCCTATGATTCTTTTCACTCCCTATCAGCTACATTTTTTCCTCTGTTCTTTCTTCTGTCACCTAGATATAATCACATTTTTTCTTATGCAACGTTTGATATCCATGTGATTTTGTATAATCGCCACTTTGTGTGTCTTTGAGACTTTTTGACCTTCTGACAAGTGACTTTTAAGAGGATATAAATTTAGGTGTTCCCAATTATTAGCACTGTTTTCAGTTTTTATAAATTGACCTTCCACAAATCTGAAGTTAGCATTTTCTTCTGTTCAGCCCAGTCTCCATGAACTTATGGGATTCATGACTGTTTTGCTTTTCTCCTCCCTCCTTCTTCTTTTTTTTTTTTTAAATAGCATTAATGTAGAAGCAGATGCTGTCTCTCTTTTCACAAATGCTGCACAGTGAATCATCGTAGCCTCTCTGTAAAATTTTAACTTAATGGAGTCCTGGCATTTCTGATGAGACGAGGAACTTAATTTTATAGAACAACCTATTGAACAAGCTGTTCTTGGACATTCCCATCTCAACTAAATGTTAAAAGTATTAAAATTCACATTAGCACCAGAGGAAATTTTGCATGGGTAATCCTTTAATACAGTGTTTTATGGCTCTATTAGCTGCACAGCAGCTGGTGACATGATGAATTTAATCCATTAAAAAATTCAGTAAGAGGTTTAAAAGTCAGCTTTTTAAAACATTATCTTGCTGCCAGGAAAGAGAACTTCTCCTCGGGGCCAGAAACAGGGTGGCTTCACACTGAGGCAGATACAGGAAACACACCTGCACGCAAAACTTTCACATGCTTGGATGTTTGCACTTAGAGGAGGGCTAGAATGATAGGTGAGAATCCAGGACACAGGCTGCGAAGGGGCTGACGCAGTGCAGCAACTCTGACTTAATCTCCTACTTGTTTCTTGCTTTTAAGAGAAGCTTTAATATAGATATTAAATAATGGTGTTATGTTTGAACGTGCTAACATGTTTTCTCGTGCTGATGTATGTCTTTGTGTAAAATCAGAAATGCTTCAAGCCTTTATTTAGAGACCTAATTATTTATCTTGTGAGAATTTAAGTACGAAAATGTTTTCCACCCTTGATATAAATAAGCTTCTTTGCAAAGTCAACTGTGTGGAAAGGTTTTGGCCTGAGGAATTTGAGGTCTTACTTCAAAGAAACGCTATAGATTTGTATGTCTATAGGGCATTGGAATGGATCCTGGGCACGGGATGGCTCAGTTGCACCTTGGATGGCTTAGTGAGTAACGACCTGTCCAGGAATAGACTAACGGTTTTAACCAGTAGGCTTTGAATTCTTACATTGATCTTTCCAAATAAGACTTTCTCAAAAAAAAAAAAAAAAAAAGGTAACTTGTCCAACCCTAACAGATTTTGCAAGCTACTAGGTAGGGTTATTGTTCTCAAAGTCATGAGTTTGGTAAAAGGAGAATTAGTTTGTAACAAATATGTATTTCTGAGCAGAGGCAATAATAGGTCACCTTGGATCAAATCGCCCAACATCCACAAATGAGTTTGTCACTGTATTCAACCCTCATGAGTGAAAAAATAGGTAGCTTAACTTAGCAGTGGTTTTTACCTAAACAACTCATTTATATAATTCCCATGTTCACGTGAAGTCACTTACGTTATATCCTCACTTAGCATAACGTGATGTAGAAGGGGAATTGCTATTTCTTGTGGTGCAGCTATTATGGATTGTAAGAGCAGAAATGAAATCCACTTCATCTGCCTCGCAGGAGATCTGTAATGGTCCCGAAAGTGTAAATAAACCACCAGGTTGGAAACGGAAAAGCCATTGTATTCTTGAGTATTAAAAATTGGTTTATTTTTCTTCCAACATGAGAGGCTTCATTTTTCTGGAATTGCTACCTGGCTATGAAAGGTCCTTCCCTCTGTCCCATGGAAGGGGACATGAACATTCTAAAATTATTTTCCATAATCTCCCCCACCAAAAATGCTACCAATAGTTTGCCTGTTAATGGAAAATTTGATGTATTAGAAAACAGCTGAACTTGAGAGCTAAGAGCTGTTAGCTTGAGTGAAATCTGGTTTGATAATATCTCACCCTGTGTTGGAGGCTGATTGATCTAGATGCACCTCCCCACTCCCTGTGCTTTTACAAAGACCCCTTTCATGGGTGTGCAAGAATGTGTTTCTTTTTCCAATCTACATGGTTCCTTGTGACTGAGCCTGTTGTAAGAAGGGTTATGCAGTCTGAGTGCCCGACTAATGATACTGCCTTCTGGGAAAAAAAAAAAAAAAAAAGAAACACAAACTCCATGACAATGATTTCCTTATTTAAAAAAAAATGCATAACCAAAATCCAGTCAATAGTGTCATCATAACCATACACGCCATTTCCATATACACAGTATTTTCTTAAGCAAGAAGGATTGTGGTCGACATTTTCGATTTTATAGCAAAGCATCAAACAAATGTAAAATAATGACATCTTTTTGACAAGCATGGGTATTTTGATAGCATTTAGTACAGTACTTTCATTCCCAAAGAATCTGTAAATTAGAGCACTTTGTATTTCTCTGTGGTTTGATTGAGTCCAGTGATTCTTGAATTGCCACTACAGGGTAGTACAGGGTGGGCCATGCTGGGTTACTTAATGTGTAATTAGCTAATCCTAGCATTCAAGAAAAACTCCTTAGCCACTTCCACCTCTTCTCTGCTTTCTCCACCTCGCAGCGCAGTGCTGGGGAATGGTGGACACCGTCCTCCTCTCTCATATATGTGAACATTGATAGCCTCTGCGACCTGGCCCCACAGTTGTTAATTTTTTGACTGTGGGCTGAGACCCATTAGCTCAAATGCTCGCTAGTGCCCAATCCAAATTTGTACACATCAATTATTTTTAAAATAGCTCAAACAAGCAAATTTTAAAGCCATTTAGAAACTGCCTGCTTCGCATACCTGCATAACCTCACCCAACAGCTGTCATCTATTGATAAGACACGGCCTTCCCACGATAAAATCCCAAGCTGCTATTTTTTCCAATGAGCCCTCTGAGCTCCCTGCCCCAGAGACTCCTCGCTGTGCTGCTGTGCCACATCACTAGACATGTGAGCCCCTCTTCTCCCCTGTTGTCCTGGAGAGTTGCCTATGCTCCCCCATTCTGAGCATTGGTGTCTGCTTTTAAGCCTCTGAACAGACTTCCTCTATGAGGGACTTTCTCCCCCATGCAAAGCTGTCCAAGCACCGAGCTTGTTATGTGTTGCTGTTTCTTATGGTCCTGTCTTCCTTGATCACTCCCAAATCCCTCAAACTCCTGACATCCTTCTCCCTCCTCCTCTTTCCCATTTCTTCACAATAAACAAAACAACCTTGAGGGCTATACGCTTACAGGGGGAGGAGGAGAAAATAGAGGAGGAATATGGAAATGGGGAAAAGGCTGCCAGTATATATACAGACTTGACTATTGTGAGACAAAGTAACTAATATAAGAAGCCACGTTTGCTCATTTCTGCTTGAACCCGCAACTCTGATGAAATGCAGCTCTCTGGAAGAATGCCTTGAAGACAAAACGGAATAGAGCACACAGCCTCCCCACGTCTCTTGCCTGAGTCATTACATTCCTTAAAAGATAAATGACCTAGCCTTGCCTTTTCCCACACATAAGATAACATCTGACAGGGTTAGTGATTATGCGTCCACAATCTATAACCAAATGTACTTTAGTAATCTATAACCAGAAGTACTCTTACACCCAAACTGTCATGAGATTTGCACATACTGAATCTTCACCACCTGTATATAAACTGTGAGTTGCAATACTGTGTTGGAGAAGTCTGACAGAACTGCCCCCAAGCTGTAGGCCTCCGTCTATAGTTTTCAGTGAGGCTTCTGAATAAAACTTACTGTCAATCCTTCAACGGTCCTGGGTCCTCTGCTGAGCAACTGACATAGGGAAGGCACATCTGAGTAAGACAAGGGAGAGCACAGGTACACTTGAAAAGGAAAAGGAAATAGATGTAGTGGCTGCTCTTCCTGACACATGTTCCCATAGTTATGAATTGGTTTCTTCCTCTGTTTCCCATCTGCTAACATTCATTCACTTATTCTTTTTTTTTTTTTTTTTTTTTGAGGCAGGGTCTTGCGCTGCCTCCCAGGCTGAAGTACAGTAGTGTGATCATAGCTCACTGCAGCCTCCACCTCCCGGGCTCAAGTGATCCTTCTGCCTCAGCCTCCCAAGTAGCTAGGATTACACGCATGTGCCACCATGCCTGGCTAATGTTTTTTAAAAAATTTCTGTACATACAAGGTCTCGCCATGCTGCACAGGCTGGTCTCGAACTCCTGGTCTCAAGCGATCCTCTTGCCTCGACCTCCCAAAGCAGTGGGATTACAGGCATGAGCCACCACACTCACCCCCACTTTTTTTTTCTTGGAGACAGGGACTCACTTTGTCATCGAGGCTGGAGTGCAGTGGTGTGATCATGGCTCACTAGATCCTTGATCTCCTGGGCTCAATCAATTCTCCTGCCTCAGCCTCCCGAGTAGCTGGGACTACAGGCATGCACTACCATGCATGGCTGGTGCTTTAAAAAAATTTTGTAGAGATAGAGTCTTGCTATCTTGCCCAGGCTGGCCTTGAACATCCGGCCTCAAGCAATCTTCCTGCCTTGGCCTCCCAAAGTGTTGGGATTACTGGTGTGAGCCACTGCATCCAGCCCACTTATTCTTTTGTTCCACAGATTCTGATGGACTCCCTCCTATGTGACTAGCCCTGGGCACTGGGGTACAGTGAAGAATGAAGTATAAATTAGATTATGGTGTAGGGGAAATTCCAACCAAATAGGAAAGGAAGCTATGAAAAGAGCCCACCTTCCTAAGCCCCAGTGGGCTGTGGGGAGGGCGAGAAGAATTTAGACAGTTGGGTGGTTAGGTGCCAGGAGCCTTTTTTTCACTCCTCTCAGGCCTGAGATCTGAGCCATCAAGTTCTCTTGGGAGAAGTTTTAGACAGTCGGGCATGGTGTGGGGGAGGCTGCAGGTCCCTATGAACACTCATATCACAGTGATCCCAAAGTGAATTCCCCGTAATCCCAGGAAGTGCCCAGCGTAGGACTCCACAGACACATTTGTTTGGCGAACACTCCATACTGCACAGTCCTCTAAGACAATGCCTGATGTGCATGCAGATCACCTGGGATGATGCTAACTCAGTAGGTCCGTGTGGGGCCTGAGCATCCACATTCCTAACCAGCACCCCAGTGACGTGATGCTGCTGGTCCATAAGTCCTATTTTGAGCAACGAGACTTCTGAAATTCTTTCTGCCTCTTGGTGTATTAAAGGCACTAAGACAGCTTTGCATGAACCCAATTTTATTTGTCTAACATGGTCATTTACAAAGTAACTACAGCACAACTATGGGAGTTTTTGGAAGCATTTCAGGAAACTGCACTATTAGCCTCATGGTATTTTGCTGCATTATCAAGCAAGAATTCTGTTTATTGTGTATAAGTGTGTGTGCATTGGAGTGTGTACGTGTACCACAGAACTCTAGGTGGCAGAGTGTATTTTGCAAAAATAAGTGACCACACTGTTTCCCATGTTATCTAAGAACCTCACTGACTCCACCCCAAGAGGTGGCATGTATATTTCTTCACCTTGAACCTGGGTTTGTGTGACAGTCTCGGCTAGTAGAGCACGGCCAAAGTGTGATTTGTGATGTTAGGTCATAAAAGTGATTCTGCTTCCACCTGCTCCCTCTCAGGACAATTGCTCTGAGCTTTCAGTCACCATGTGAGAAGACTGGCTACCCTGAGGCCAGCACATGCAGAGACCACATGGAGAGATGAGAGGCAGAGAGAGCCGCCCAAGGAACTCCAGCTGTTCCAGCACCCAGCTGTTTGAATCCTCCCAGCCCAGGCACTAAACATGAATGAAAAGCTCTCAAGACAACCTCAGCCCACGGACCCAGCCACAGACTGATTGCCACTGTATGAGAGACCTCAGACGAGAACTGCCAGGTGGAGCCCGGCTAGCTAACAGATTTATAAGCAAAATAGGTGATTGTTATTGTTTCAAGCCACCATTTTGAAGTGGCTTTTCTGCAGCTATAGATGCCTGGAGGAGTCCTCATAATAAAAATTAATCAGATGGAGGATCTGCTTTTTTTATTTTCACTTAGGACTAAGGAAAGCCTTGGTATAATCTTTGAACTGAGATAAAGAATGAGTTACTCTTAAAATTTTCCAACAAATGGAGTCCTTATTGTCTGTAGTTAGTACCCAAAGCTTAGACGCTTTCTCTCTACATACCCTTCCAAGGATAAGGCTGTATTTCGTAATGCCAGATGACACAATCTGATAAACAAGCAGACACCCATGAAAATGAATGACTGTCAAAAGTTTTTCATGCTTATTTGTTATTAACGACTGAGAATGTGAAGGTGCAATTCAAATAGTTTATTATTGTTATAGGTTTGTGGCAATATATTACAGTTTATGCCTTGGCTTGGAAGTTGATTACAAGTTTTATGAGACTGAGTGCCTGTTATTGGCAATCTTGATGTTTTCTTTTTCCCTGTAACATGTCACAGACAATTGATTTATATGTAGTCAATGATTTTTTATACTATATCATTTCAATAAAAAAATTAAAGAAGAAAGTGTGTAGTAGGGAGTGGAAAGAAGACAATGAAGGCTACATCAGTCATATGGTGGGATTTAAAAGTATATTAATAATCTGCATATACTCTATGAAATCCATCTGAGAACGTTTTATATTCTTGGCAAGAGACAAAACAAGAAGTCATCAGAGACTTCTTATAAACACAGGTGGTGCTTATTAACTGAGAAATAAAAATTTTACACTCCTGATGATTAGCTAGACAAGTTTTCATGTGCTCCTGCACTTTTGGGAAATGGTTTTTATTTTCTTTCCTATTTTTTTCTCTCAATTCTGATTACCTTCATTCTATATGAACAGCTTGAGTTAGTGGTGCAGTGATACCTAAAATATCTCTGACAGATTTTGGGTGGGGGGAAGATATTAGCAATCTATTTTACAATGATCATCATAATAAAATATGACACTCTGCAAATTTGAACAGATACGGCCATGCAGCCTTAATGCAAATAAACAAAGACTTCATATGTGAATAGGGAATTATGTTAGTATCTACAAATAATTGGCTAAATAGGGAACATCTAATTTACCTTTTCTGTTTTATCTGTCATTACCACATATTGCTTAAGTGATTGTTCTTAAAATTGCCTGAGTCGACTGGTTATTTTGTGACTGTTTCAATACATATGAAGGACAACAACAACAACACAAAACAAAAGAAAAATTAAGAGAATTTTGTGAATGAATAGGGACAAAATACACAAATGAAAACGTCTTATTCATCCAAACGAAGCTGAGTTTGGAGGTTGGTTTGATCACATATATACTCTTTGAGGAAGAAAGAGATTATAGAGAAAGTTTTTGAAAGGATCTTAAAACACTTAAAAATTGTAGTGTAAAGAGATCTGAATTTAAACCTCTGGAGTGTAGAGATGTGAGAAGTATAGATGGACATTTGGAGCATCTAGAGGCAAAGACACTGCATGACATTAGAAAACCTGGGTCAGAGTCTGAACAGAAAAACATGAATTTAATGCATGTTGTAGAGACGGTTTATAGGACAATCTTCAGATGCAGGAGTCCTTTTACTATGAATAAGATTTATATCTCACAAGCCTTTGTATCAATTCAATTTCCTATTCAAAGTGCTGTAGAAATATTGTATATGAGCACAGACTGGTGTGTATGAAGGTGAGCAAGCACAAAATATTACTTTAGTTAAATATATAAACTATCTATCTATCTATCATCTATCATTGCTCTCTCTCTCTCTGTAATTCAACATTATGGAATAGAAGAGGATAATCGAAAACCATTCAGTATTAATTGAGATGAGATAATAGCTAAAGAAAAATGAATTGCATAAAAAAGTAAATGTATGCATCAAAGCAGGGGACCCAGAGTACAAATGATTGAGAGACAGAAGCCTGGATGATTGGTCCTGGCTATTACAGGCCATAGTCAGATGAGAACAAAGAAACTTCCACTTGCTGCAAAGAATTCAGTAACTGACACCAAAGAACAGGTTTCTGGAAAGTAATCACTTTCCACACTATATAATGGAATGGACTCTTCCAGATGTTTAAAACTCAGCACAAGTTAACTCCAAGTTGAATCAGGTCTCAGAGAACTTTCACCTCTGAACTACTTAAGGATCACTTCTATTATCAGTTTATCTGCCCACTTGCTCGGGGAACTGGCTAGACCTTCTATCATCCATGGATAAGCCTCCTTGGCTGACATTAAATGAACCAAGAGCTGGGAGAGGATAGAGGGAGGAAAATAAATGTCTGCTAAAGAAGCTTTGAACCTTTTAGTTTCTAGTTTATTATCAATCATATTTCGAATTAAATATCTACTAGGAGAAATGTTAAACATAATTTGAGGTTTGAGATATAGAACCAAGACCGTGCAGAATATTCAATTAAGACTGTTTTGTCTCTTAGCAAAGGAATTTCTGGCTGAAGTAGTGGCTCAAGAAAAATGTACAGAGGCATAATGATGGATGAGATTCTTTCATTCACCTGAGTATTTATTGAGCACATACTACATGTTCAGCATCTGTGAGTCTTGCTTTGGGAATGAAAAGAAATGCAAGTATTACTTTGAAGAGAGAAGTAGAAGTTGATAATATTTGCTGTATATTTCAGTAGAGGCAGTGAAGAGGTAAGTGTCAGTATAAAGTGCCTCAAATTTAACACCTAGGATTTTGTTTCCTAGAGAATAAAGGATGGGATACCTGTCTATTTAAGGTGAGAGTGAATTGAGACTGAAGAATTAAAAAGAGGTAAAATAAAAAATGTAGTGAGGAAAGAAAAGGAAGTATATCGATTATACAGATAGGTAGTGAGGAAAAAAAAGAAAAAAAAGGCAAGTATATCTGTTATACAGATAGGTGGTTTTCACTAAGTTTTTTCTGTAAACTTCTAATAGTCCCTAGTGGTTGGCATAATTTCTGTAAGTAAAAGGGCAGTTTCAAACAAGTAACGATGAAATTATTTTATTCATATACATTACTCAAATTTGAACGTTTTTGATAATCACAGAAATTCCATTATATAAGTTGCATGACATCCCCAATTTTAGAAAAACACAAAAAATATGATCAAAAGTGATTAATTGCTAATGATATATTAGTTCCTATAAACTCAGCACTTTCACAAATAATAAAAAATATCCTTGAGACAAAATATTAAAAAACAACTACGTTAAGGCACCAGGGAGCAAATAAAAGCCGGCGGATACTAGAGGAGCACTAAAAGCTAAACCAAGGAAGAGAACTGAATGAGTCCCACATTCTTAAGGCTTTTAGCTTGAGGGCAAGTCCCAGTTGTTGTCCTGTCAGGTTGTCAAAACACGGATAAAAACCCATCATCCTACTGGCTTAAAGAACCATAGGACAGAAGTCCACATATTAACAGACAAGGATTTTAAAGCAGCTATTACAATTATGCTCAAGGGTAGGGGAAAATATACTTAAAATAAACGAAAATATTGGAAATCTCACCAGAGAATTATAAACCATAAAAAAGTGAAATAAATGGAAATTACGTAAGTAAAAAATACAATATCTGAAATTTAAAAATTGCTGTATGTGCTTGACAGCATGCTGTATACAACAGAAGAAAGAGTTCATGACCTTGAAATTATCCAAGTTGTAGGCCAAAGAGATAATAATTTAAACAGAAATAAATTTTAGGCTGGGCGCGGTGGCTCACACCTGTAATCCCAGCACTTTGGGAGGCCGAGGCAGGCGGGTCACGAGGTCAGGAGATCAAGACCATCCTGGCTAACACGGTGAAACCCCGTCTCTACTAAAAAAATACAAAAAATTAGCCGGACGTGGTGGCGGGTGCCTGTAGTCCCAGCTACTCGGGAGGCTGAGGCAAGAAAATGGCGTGAACCCGGGAGGCAGAGCTTGCAGTGAGCCGAGATAGCGCCACTGCGCTCCAACCTGGGCAAAAGAGCGAGATTGTCTCAAAAAAAAAAAAAAAAAGAAATAAATTTTAAAAACCCACGTGAAACCATGGAAAATATCAAAGTATCAAATATATGAGTAATTTGAGTCCCAGAAGAAAAGAAGAGTGAGAATTGGCAGAAAAAGTACTTGAAGTGGGCTCAATATAAAAAGAGAATATCTAAACCAGCTAGAGAAAAATGACATTCTACATACAATATGACAACATTCTGAATAATCACTGATTTCTCATGAGGAACTCTGGGGACCAGAAGGAAATGGAATAACTTCTTTAAACTGCTGAAAGAAAAATACAAGCTTTCAACTCCAAATTCTATATTCAGTGAAAATATCCTTTAAAATGAAGGCAAACAAAAAGCATTTTCAAATAAAAAACAATCAAGAGAATTTGTCAACAGCAGACATGCACTAAAAATGCTAATGAAGTTATTCTGACTGAAAGAAAATAATACTGGATGTAAATTTATATTTTCAGGAAAAAAATATTAGAGATGGTAAATACCTGGGTAAATATAAAATAAGTTTTTCTTTCTTTTACACTACATAGATCTGTTTAAAGCACTGATTACATAAAATTCTTATGGGGGCATATATTATCTGCAGATGTAATACATATACCAACTGTATCATAGAATATGGAAAGAGATACAATGTTGATTGTAAAAGGACTGAAAAGTTTATAGTGTGTATTGTAATCCCCATAGTGTCCAATGAATAATATGCAAAGCAGTAAAGCTAAAATGCTGACAAATAAATAAAATAAATTTTTTTAAAAATTCAAAGAATGTAAAATAAGGCAAGAATAGAGGAACTAGGGAGCAAGAACTTAAAAGGACAGATGGTGAATAAATAATAAAATGATAGGCCTAATTCCAATTATATCAACAGTGCACTAAATATTAATGAACTAAACACTCCAATTAAACTGCATAGATGATCAAACTGGATAATAAGCAATACTTAACTATATACTGTATACAAAAATGCTCTAATTATAAAGCTATAGACATCAAAAGGAAATGGATAGAATAAGATATACTGTGCAAATAGCAACAATAAGTAGAGTGGAATGGAATTCATATCAGATAAAACAGACTTCAAGACAAAAAGCATTACCAGAGATAAAGATATTTTGTAATGATAAAAGAGTTTGTTTTTCAGGGAGTGATAGCAATCTCAAATGTGTTTAAGTCTAATAATGGGTTTCAAAATATGCTAATAAAAAATTGATAGAATTAAAGGGAGAAATAGTCAATTCCATGAAAACGTGAGACTGCAACATGCCTCTCTTAGCAATTGATAGAACAACTAGACAAAGAAATCAACAAAGTCATCGCTGTGGTTTGAATATTTGTCCCCTCCAAAATTCATGTTGAAAATTAATCCCTAATGTGATGATTTTGGGAAGTGGAGCTTAGTGGGAGGTGTTTGGATTATGGGGGCAGGTACCTCACAAATTGCTTGATGTTGCTTTCGAGGTAGTGGGTTCTGGCTCGTGGGAGACTGGGTTAGTTCTTGTGGGAATGGATTGGTTTTCTCAAGATTGGAAGTTGTTATAAAGCCAGGACACCCCTCAGATTTTCTCTTTGAATGTGTCCACCCCAGATCTGTTATGTTGTGATGCAGCACAAAAGCCCTCTCCAGAAGCCAGGACCATGACCATGAACTTCTCAGCTTGCAGAACTATGAACTAAATAAACCCTTCTATAAAAACAATAAATGACCCAGTCTCAGGTATTCCCTTATAGTAACACAAAATGAACTAAAACAAACATAGAATATCAGAACAATGCTATCTCAACCACCTTGACTTGATTGATGTTTATAGAATGTTTTAAGCAACAAATGCAGATTACATTCTCAGCTGTCAATGGTATATTCACCAATATAACATGAAGGTTAGCTGTGCAGTAAAAATTTCAATAAATTTAAAAGGACTGAAATCACACAGAGTATTTTCTCTAATTATAATAAAATTACATCAAAAATAGAAAACAATAAAATCTATAAAAACCCTAAAGCCTATAAAAACCCTAAATGTTTGGAAATTAATCAACTGTTTTCTAAGTAATCAAAAGGTCAAAGAAAAAATCAGAGAGACGTTTGAAGATATTTTAAAAATGAATAATGACATACAACATATTAAAATTTGTCAAATACAGCTACAGCAGGCTTAGAGGGAAATTTATAGCTTTAAATACTTCTGTTAAAATTTATATGAAAATCAGGCTGGGCACAGTGGCTCATACCTGTAATCCCAGCACTTTGGGAGGCCAAGGCAGGAGAATTGTCTGAGCCCAGGAGTTTCAGATCAACCTGAGCAACATGCTGAGACCGTGTCTCGAAAATATATGATACATATACATATATATAGTATGTATATATGTATATATTATATGTATATATAATATATACATACTATATATATGTATATGTATCATATACATATATAGTATGTATATATTATATATATTATATGTATATATAGTATACATATAATATATACATATATTATAATATATACATGTATATATTATATATGTACTTATATAATATATACACATATATAATATATGTATATGTATGTATTATATATGTATGTATTATATAATATATATGTATATATAATGTATATATAATATATACACGTATATATTATATATGTACATATAGTATATATACATATAATATATACATACTATATATGTGTATATATTATATAGGTATATATATCATATATACATATGTATATATGATATATATACATATATTATATATGTATATATATGATATATATACATATATAATATATGTATATATATGATATATATGAAAACCAAACGAACTAAAAACAAAAATATTTCTTAAAAAATGACAAAATTAGAAGACTTTTTGTTATATATATATTTTAATACTTTCTGACTTTAAAATTTGTCATAAGGCTCTAATCATCAAACTGGTGTGATATTTGCGAAAAGATAGACAAACAGATCAACGACACAGAATTGAGTTCAGAAAGAGATGCTTACATCTGGATAAAGTTTATACAGGAGTTTTCTGTACTTTTCTTTCAATTTTTCTGATTCTGAAGTTATTTCAAAATGAAAAACTTAAAAGAAATATAAAAATGTTACATGATTTGAACAATAACACTCTGGAATAGATACTAATTGAATGAGTAAAAGACATCCGTAAAACAGCTATGCTAAAAAATTAGTGTTTATTGTTCTGAAATGTAAAATTTCCTTAAGATTCATCTGTTGTCCTTTCTTCCATTTACAGAAAAACTTACATATTACAGCTGAGAATGTGTATTTTAATGTGCGATGAATACTCGTGTTAAAATCTAAAAGCATACACATTTAAAAAATGAAGCCCCAATAAACCACTTGGGAAAACATTCTTAAATAAAAATGAAAGCAAATCCATAACTACACATTGCAACAGTTGCTGTTGATGCTCATCCTTGGCCCCCCAGCCCTTGTCTAAGTTCACTTGCAGCTGAGACGAACAGCATCTATGAGCAGTGATAGTTTTCCTGCCTCAAACCACCATGGCTTTCTATTTCTTAGCTTTAAGGATTTCTTCAGTGTGCTTTGCTCACAGGCATGGCCGCCTAGAATTACTGAGGATTTAACACCCTCAGGAATGTTTACGGGTACATATCCCAGCTTCCCCTTTCCTCAATGGGACATTTCCAGGACATGCCATCAACTTTTTTTCAGAGATAGAGCTCCCGTTGCTCATAGCATTAAACCACTTATTAATTCACTCTTTACTGGCTTTTCTCCTGCCCATTATCGCTCTCCCTACTTCCTCTTTTATGCTTCCCGGAATCACATTCTAGATAACTTTCTACACCCAAGTACTTGTTCGGGGTCCGCTTTCTGGGAACCCCAAGCTACAACACACATTATCTGAAAATAGTGTGATGAGGATGACTACCTCTCAAAAGCAATAGGATGTGACTAACAGGATTTGGACTCTGATGCAAATTTGTAGCAGTATAAATTTTTATTATTGAAAAAGAAAAAATAAGAATTATATAGTTTATTTAAAAGCTTAATAACCAATGTAGAAATAAGAATATTATACAAATAAACACAACCACAAAATAAATTTGTTAGAAAGCAAATACAAAATTAAGTTACAAAATCAAAGAATGTGCCCTTTGGAAAAAAGTTAAAAAGCAACAAATGTCTGAAAATTCTCATAAACAACAAAAAATGAAAGAAGACAAGTAAGCAAAATAGGAAAGCAATTATTACATCAGATATTGAATAAATCAAATAATTTAAAGAGAATGCTGTGTATAGACCTATTAACATAAGTCTATGTTAATAATTTGGTGGCAACATAAATAATTTTAAAGGAAAATGTGAATTATAATTAACTCAAGAAATAGATAACTGAATATTGTGATGAAAGAAATTAACATTTTTTTGAAGAAAAAGATGCTCTACGGCTGGATTATTCTGACATAATTTTTCTCAAACTTTTAAATCATAGCTCTTTCTAAGCTATACAAGCTAATCATAGGCGGAAAACTTCCCAATTCCTTTCATAAAAATAGAATACATTTGATATCAAAACTTGAAAAGGATAAATCAAAGAGGAGAAAAAACATTGAACAATTTTTCTTCTGAATATGCTTAGGATAATGAAAAATATCTACAATCAGAAGGCAATAGTTTACTAGGCAGTAAAGAGCTAGAGGCATTGCCATTATAATTTAGAACAAAACATGGATGTATGCTGCTGCCACTATCAATTTATATTGTCCTGAAACCTCCAGCTATTAAAAAATAAGACCAAAAACAAGGATAGAAGACATAACATGTTTGTTACTGAGGAAAAAATAAAACCCTATTATTGTTTGCCAATGGTAGTTTATCTAGAAATTGCAAGAGGTCAACTGAAAAGCTGTCCAAACTAATAAGGTTAGTTAGTTGACTAATTAGATAAATGGTTCTTGTAACAAGGAGAGCCTGAATATGATAGATTAAATAAGATAGGAATCTATTTTCACCTGTCACACTAGTCCAGAGATCAGTGGTTCAAGAATGATAGAACTGCTCTGCTCCACATGGTGATTCAGAGACCCAGGTTCTTTCTATCTTCCTGACAATAGTCCCCTAGGATGGGAGTTGGCAAACGTTTTCTGTACTAAGCCAGATAGGCTTTGAGATTCATATAGTCTCTGACACATTTTCTCTTTCTCCCTATCCCATCTCCTCTCTCTCTCTCTCTCTTCCTTTTGTATTTATCTTTTTACCACCATCTAAAAAGGTAAAACGATTCTTAGCTCATGGGCCATACGAAAGTCAGGCTACAGGTCAGATCTGATCCACAGGCCATAGTTTGCTAAATTCTGCTCTAGAATGCTGTTTAATTCTTTATGCTTAAAAATGATTCATCTCAAGCTTGTGTTCCAGGATAAAAACACAAATGTTTTTAGTGATAACTTGGAAGTTGCAAGTATCACTTCTATTCACATCCCACTGGCCAGACATCTCACCTGCTGAGCTTCAAGAGGGTTTGGGAAATCTGGGTAGCTCTGTGACCAAGAAAAGCAGAAAAATACACTTGGATGGGACAAGTATAAATTACTGGTTAAAATAATTTTTTTAAAAAATTAATACTTTCCTAAGTGTCAATAATTTCCAGTTAGAAAATATAATGGAAAATGTGTCTTTTGCAAATTGTCAATAGCAAATTGTCTCTAAAAACTACCTAAAACATTTTGAACCTGAAATGTTCAGGATCTACCTGAATAAATGTAGGTACATATAATAAAGAACGTAAAAGCTGACAAGCTAAAAGAAAGACAAATGAAGTTGCTAAACGGAAGGCTGAGTATTTAAAGTATGTATGTCAAATTTCTTAAATTAATTGATAGGTTTAATATAATTCTAATTAAAATTCTGGCCAGGTGCAGTGTCTTACACCTGTAATCCCAGCATTTTGGGAGGCTGAGGCAGGCAGGTCGCTTGAGCTCAGCAGTTTGAGACCAGCATGGGTAACATGGTGAAACCCTGTCCCTACCAAAAACACAAAAATTAACAAGGCATGGTGGTGCATGCACCTGTTGTCCCTGCTACTTGGGAGGCTGAGGTGGGAGGATCGCTTGAGCCCAGGAGGTTGAGGCTGCAGTAAGCTATGATTGCACCACTGCACTCCAGGCTGGGTGATGGAATGAGATTGTGTTTCAAAAAACAACAGACAACAAACAACACCATCACCAGCAAAATGTCAACAAAATTAATGTGTGAGTTTGACAAGATGATTCTGAAATGTATATAGAAAATAAACGTATGTAGAAAAATAAATGGGAGCAAATTCTCAGAAAAAATTATTTAAAAATAAATGAAATGAGGTGTCATCAGTCAAAAGGGGGTTCAGGAGACATAGTATCTTTGGAACAGGGAAAGCTCATTGCTCTTTCTAACAATTTTTACGTCACAAAATCTTGGGAAATAGGAGATCCTTCTTTCACTTCCAACTACTTTCTCTGTGACCTTAGGCAAGTTATTTAATTAACCAGAGTGTCAATGTTATGGCAAAATGAACCCAATACCACATATTTTAAGGGGTTTATTAAGGAATACAGTTTGTTGTGTGCCACTTCTTTACTGTCCTATCCTAGAAGGGAAAGACTGCATCCAACTAAAATGGTATCAAATCCACTGTTCCTAGTGTAATATGCCACCTAGGATCTCAATACATGCCTATGGTTACCGATGATGACGATGATAAAGAATGAGAGGAAGAAGGGGAAGAGGAGGGAAAGGAGGAAGAAGGGAAAGAGGAAAAGGAGGAGAAAATAATTGATATGCTACAGAATTGTACACAGCAATTCATCTAGGCAGCACTTGCCAGTGTCAGGAAAGAAAGCTGCTCTGAATTTTAGTTCTATTCCTAGCCATATAATATTAGGAATGTTACTTAATTTTTCTGTGCCTCTATTTTTTCACTGGTTAAATTTAGATAATAATGCTTAACTTGCCTGGCTGTGATGATGGTAACAATAACAAACAATTTATTGATCAGTTGTTGTGTCCTCGGCACAAAGTGCTTATAATACATGAAACCATTGAATTCACACAGATCTTAAGAGGTAGGTACCATCATCATCATCATCATCATCATCATTATTATGGATATTATTTGCATTTTCACAGAGGAGGAAGCAGAGGTAAAGACATTACCATAACTTGCCAAAAATCATACAGTTATTGGGTGTTGGCATCAGGCCCAGAACTTGGGCAGCTCTTTACCACGAGGGTACCATCTGCATAAATGCCCAGCAATGGGTACTTACCCAGTACAGGTAATAAATAATAACTAGGCAGGGCGCAGTGGCTCACACCTGTAATTCCAGCATTTTGGGAGGCCGAGGTGGGCAGATCACGAGGTCAAGAGATCAGACCATCCTGGCTAACACGGTGAAACCCCGTTTCTATTAAAAATACAAAAAATTAGCCAGGTGTGGTGGCGGGTGCTTGTAGTCCCAGCTACTCCAGAGGCTGAGGCAGGAGAATGGTGTGAACCTGGGAGGCAGAGCTTGCAGTGAGGCAAGATCATGCCACTGCACTCCAGCCTGGGCGACAGAGTGAGACCCATCTCAAAAAATAAATAAACAAATAAATAAAAAATAAATAATAACTAACAAATGTTGCATCTGGGTACTCACCTTACAGAGGCCGTCAATAGAAGTTGCACATTGCAATCTAGTTGGTCTGTCTTGTGAAATCTTTATTTAAACAAAAGATTGTTTAAAGGCTCAGTGAGTCCTTGAGGACAGGGAGTATGTCTTGTTTGAAAAGCTCTTGGGACAGTGCTTGGCTTGTGGTAAATATTGGATAAATGGGGTGATTAAGGTGGTGGTTCACCATTGTCACCAAAAGGTCTAGACAAGTGCCTGGTTCTTTATCTGCCACTAAATACATGTTGATTGATTGAATGAATACGTCAACAAATTTCTTAATTTCAAATGTCTTTGATTTTCCTAGTTTTTTCCTAGAGTTATGACTTTAAAGCAGTGCAAGATATGCCATTGTGAAAAGGCGTATAGTCTTAAATCAATGTTTGTCACTACAAGATCTTTCCTATTTAAATTTGGTTAAAACTAGTGAATTTGTAGGGGAATGGTAACAGTCTGCAATAAAGAAGGTGAAATCTTAATTCACTTCAAATCAGCAAACATTGCTGTTTAGGGATAGTAATTGCTAACTGTTTAGAATTGTGGTTGGAGAGTTTTATTACAGGTATGCATTATAACCAGTTTCACACAATCCAGTGGCATAAATTTCAGCAAAAGTGATGAATTTCAAAGAAAACATATCTTTTATTTGTAGTATTTCCAATCTGTTTTCAGTTGTGAATCAAAAACCATTTGATTTGAGACTATGAGTATAGCAATACTGTTTTATAAGAGTGTTGTGGGCTCACTAATGTTCATTTATTTTAATCCTCTCTATAAATTTTGACAGAAGCCTCTTTATGAACACATACTTTATGAGTTCCACCAAATAGAAATGTCCCAGAAAAACATTATTTTATTGGGGTAGACTAAATGTTTCGCTGGGCAAAAATAAAACCACTGAAGATAGTAGATAAGTTGAAAATTTGTGTTTCATTACAGAGTATTGTTTGCTACAATAGAGGGTGCCCATATTTCTGAAAATTGGGACTGGTTTCCAGAACTTTGCTGTACCATTTTTAGATTCCCTTTCTTTAGCTATAGTCTAGTTTACTAATCACTGGGAAATGGGGTGGCCCTGAAAGAGAGAAGTTACCCTACTTTATCAACTCTTGGAGAGATGAATCCTTAAAAATGCGAGAAATATTAGTTCGGGGGCGGTGGAGAGAGAGAGAGAAAGAAAGAGAGAGAGCCAGCAGAGCTGGAAAAATAATCCTTTGCTTTCTATATTAGCTTCCAAGATCATCCCCACATAGCTGTTCGAGACCTCAACTTATTGAACCTAATGGAGATGAGTGACAGAACAGTGAGACTGATGATGATTATGATGTGCAGCTTCACTGAGGTCATGGGCTTGGTTAATTTCCTTCCAAAGGGATGGAAGGAGAGAAAGAGAGCAAGAAGGGTAAGTATAGTCAATTCAGCCCCTCACTTTCAAGCTAACTGGGAACTGTTTATAATGAATGTCCCTGCCTCCATCAAGGGCATTTCTTCCATTTAACGAGCACGCAGGAAGCAGACATTGCTCAAGTACAAGGGTTCAGTTTGCAGTGAGGCACAAATCACATTTCATTTATCAGGCCCTACAGATGACAGGATATCATCGAATCCCTGGAGAGCCATATTCATTAAAAAGAAATCTTAAGTAATTACAACAATTAATTGACTTGAAACAGTTTCTGGTGGATAAGGTTTACATAATTCATTTGCCAGACAAAACAAGCCTGATCGAATCTGGGAACACGTTATTTAGAAATGTCCCACTATCTGACAAGGTACCTTCGTGGAAAGGTGTTTATCATCGGGATCCTTTTTTTTTTTTTCTTAAAAGGAAAGAATAATTTTTGAACAAGAAATGGGAATCTGAAAATGTCTAACAGACTTTATTTTGAGCCCATAGAATGGTGCTACAGCACCTCTTTACTTACCATTGTGACTAAAACTGATGAATGAAAATGACAATGGGTTGTATTAATTGAGGATTCTTTGAGTTTATGGTTTTGAGGATGAAGTTTGAGTTAGATCCAAGACAAAGGCCTTCCAAAAAGCTAAATAACTATTTAGGACAAGATCCAAGGCCCAGTTTAAGAACTCCATTATCAACAAAATAAGATGCACAAAGAACTACTCTTGTCAAGTTAATATTTTGCCAAAATTTTTAGCCATTAGTCATAAATATTTTAGCTCCAATGTTTTATTTTATTTCATTTTATTTATTTATTTTGAGATGGAGTTTTCTCTGTCACCAGGCTGAAGTGTGGTGGCATGATCTTGGCTCACTGCATCCTCCGCCTCCCGGGTTCAAGAGATTCCCCTGCCTCAGCCTCCAGAGTAGCTGGAACTACAGGTGTGTGCCACCACACTTGGCTAATTTTTTTGTATTTTAGTAGAGATGGGGTTTCACCATGTTGGCCAGGATGGTCTCCATCTCTTGACCTCGTAATCCACCCACCTCGGCCTCCCAAAGTGCTGGAATTGCAGGTGTGAGCCACCGTGCCCGGCTAGCCCTGATATTTTAAAAGGTGGGGCCTGTGATTAAATTTAGAAAGGGATATCTCTGAAGAGCCATAACAAATAACCTTTTATGTACTGCAAAATATGATTTTCCAACCACTCAGTGACACCTGCAACATAATATAACCACATTATTAGCCTTCTGCTATATCAACATTTATTTTGGAGAAATGACTTAAAGAGGTTCACATAATGAAACACCATCCTCTAATATCACTCTCAGTTACCTTATTGGGGTCATAGGAGAATGGATGACGGTAACTGTTAGGAAAGCAAGAAAGAAAAGCATATACTACAGAATTTTTGAGACCGCTGTATCTTATTTCACGACCCCAGTGAGGTTTACTAAGACATCTGGCTTTTAGAACTCAGTCTTATATAAAGGGCTAAAAGTTGGATGGGTATTACATCGAAGAGTGATATTTTCTTAGGTTTGGTTCTCCCCAATCAAGCCACTTATCGGCTGCCTCAGTATCTCCTAAGAAGCTCACTAAACATATGAACGCACCACCCAGGGGACACATGGAAAAAGAATCACCAGGGTGGGCTTGAGCCTCTGCTGTTTCGACAGTCATCCCATGACCATCAGTGAGGTCCGGAATCATTGAAAAACCTGTAGAATAAATTTCATTTTTTTGGTGTTTTCAGACATTATTCTATTTTCCCCCTCCAGATTTCCCTTTCTGTGCTATTTGTTGAAATGTTGCGCATTTCTGGACCCTAAATTTACAAGAAGTTGCAATGGTATGGGTTCTATCCATCCGACAAGCCTTAAAGAGCCCCCAGAGCTGCAGCTATAAAATGAATAATGTTTCTAAAAATTAGTTCCATGTTTTCTTGAATTTCTTTATAGATAGATAGATTTTTGTTAGTCTGTTTTTTCACATTCATAATTGCCATGTGGCTTAACAAAAATAACTCCCTTCTCCTTGCTAAGATTTTCTAATTCGTTATTTGTTTGAAGAGAATCTGATGGATTGCTTATGTTTTCTGATGGATTGCTTATATGTTTTCTGATGGCTGAGTTAAAATCCTTTTCAGATCATTCCAGCATTGGATTCAACTGAAGTTGATGTGAGTTGGTTGTCTCCTCTCATTCAAGTTGTGATTTCCTTGCTATGACGGGAAATTTCTATTGTATCCTGGACATTTTGGCTATTATGTTGAGTGACACTGGATCCCATTTAAATCTTTTATTTTGGCAGGTAGTCACCTCATATAGGTTAGTTCTCAAAGATCTTGCCTAATTTGGTAGGCTGTGGTTCCAACAGTAGCTTAATTCCCTTCCTTCCTTCCTTCCTTCCTTCCTTCCTTCCTTCCTTCCTTCCTTCCTTCCTTCCTTCCTTCCTTCCCCTCCTCCTTTCTTTCTCTTTCTTTCTTTCTTTCTTTCTTTCTTTCTTTCTTTCTTTCTTTCTTTCTTTCTCTTTCTCTTTCCTTTTTTCTTTCTTTTTCTTTTTCTCTCTCTTTCTTTCTTTCTCTTTCTTTCTTTCTTTCTTTCTTCCTTTCTTCTTTCTTTCTCTTTCTCTCTTTCTCCTCTCCTCTCCTTTCTTTTCCTTTCATTTCCTTTTCTTTTTTGACAGCGTCTCACTCTGTCGCCCAGGCTGGAGTGCAATGGCGTGATCTTGGCTCACTGCAACCTCTGCCTCCCAGGATCAAGCCACTCTCCTGCCTCAGCCTCCCAAGTAGCTGAGACTACAGGCACCCGCCACCACACCTGGCTAATTTTTGTATTTTTAGTAGAGATGGGGTTTCACCATGTTGGTCAGGCTAGTCTCAAACTCCTGATCTCAGGTGATCCGCCCCCCTCTGCCTCCCAAAGTGCTGGGATTACAGGCATGAGTCACTGCACCCGGCCTGTAGTTTAATTTTCTGAGCCTTTGTGGTGTTATTTGTCTGCTTGGTTTATATGTTGCCAGCGAGGCTCTCACCGGTTCCTGCTAGGGCTGCTAGAGGGGCTGAGGAGCTTCCCCAGGGGAGCCTTCCCCATGTCTACCTTAGTGGGGAAGGGGAGTTCCCATTGGAATGGGGACGGGGCTTTCCTGACCAGCTAATTGTTGCTCTGATATTTCTCACTGGGGTAGAGAAGTCTCAAGCCCTGCGGGGTAGGAGAGCATCTCTTCTGGTATTGTTAGCGAGGCTCCGGGATCAGGCATCCAGTCCCCTTGCCATAGCAAATGGTGCAGGTTTGCGTCCTATTGCAGGAGGAATTCCTGTTTATTCCCGCAGAGAAATGAGGCTTCCTGGGCTGCCTTCTGTTGTTAGGTTGGGGTGGAGAAATGCTCGGTCTGAGTCAGCAAGTCTGAGTCCTGAGTTGGTTGGGAGGATGTAAGGTGCCCTGCCCCTGTGATATTCCTCCAGTCCTGGGACCCCAAACCTGTTGGCTTTCATCTTACCACCTTTCAGCGTTCTCCTTTGGTTGCCTCTTGAGCTACTTCTAGGATTTATAGTTATAATGAGTGGGAGAAAGAAGGGAGAAATGTGTCTAGGTTATGAATAAGTTTCTAAAATTAATTTCCCATGGAAAGTCCCAAGGATAGATTTTTAAAAATAATTTCAAAGCAAAGCTTACTGTTGTGATATACTAACAGGTGGCCCCAAAGATTTTTTAAAGATAATTTCCTGTGATGGTTTTTAAATGAGGTAAGATATATTAATAAATTGTTTGCCTAATAATATTTCTACTTGGAATTACACATCAAAAATACCACGGGGTTTGAAAAACTCTATGATCTGGGGAGATGAACCAAAAAAGAAATACTTGGCTAAAAAAAAAAAAAAAGAGAGAGAGAGAGAGATACCCTGTCTTCAGTTTCTTGTTAAATACCCAAGGAAGTTCATGTTCTCATTTAGTATGTTTTCTTCTGTCATCCTTAAATAGATAAATAATTATTTGAGACAGAGGCAGTTTCCGGAGTTTAACACCAGAAGTTTTTCAGAAGGCCTAGGTCAGTGGTGCACCAGGACTGGCTGGTTAACTGAAATCCTTAGAGATTTTTAAGGAGTCCCTGCCTCACCCTGTAAAAATTCTAAGCCAGTGAGGTAAGGGTTTGGCTCCTGAAAATTTTTTTTGTAAAGCTCTCTAAGCAGCTATGATGATTGACCGCATTTGATAACTGTATTTAACGAATAAATCGGTACATTTCCAAAATGTGCTTGAACTGAAAAGAGAAGGCCCTTTGCTCAAGGTGACACTTTGTGCAGGGAAAGCCAAAAGAAAGATGGAAATGTTGACCTTGCAATGATTTTAAAAGGGAGAATGAAAAACCAGAAACTACCCAGGAGCACAGCAAGAATTATATAAGGGGTCTGACAAATAGCATGTGAGAAAAATGCCTGGAATAACAGATGTATTTTACTTGGTGAGGATGAGCCTTAGGGAGGATGTGCTAATTATCTTCAAATATTTAAAGGAGTATTTTGAGAGGAAACTAGACTTCCACCATTTGGACTAGGAATCTGCATAGTTAGCAAACTTCCCAGGTCATTCTGAGGGAACTGTGGACCTCACTGAACATTCCTGTTTACAAGAAGCCTTCATCCAGACTTTCTTTTTTTTCTTTGAGATGGAGTTTCACTCTTGTCGCCCAGGCTGGAGTGCAATGGTGTGATTGCGGCTCACTGAAACCTCCGCCTCTCAGGTTCAAGCAGTTCTCCTGCCTTAGCCTCCCAAATAGCTGGGATTACAGGCACCTGCCACCATGCCCAGTTAATTTTTGTATTTTTAGTAGAGACTGGGTTTCACTGTGTTGGCCAGGCTGGTCTTGAACTGCTGACCTCAGGTGATCCACCCACCTCAGCCTCCCAAAGTGCTGGCATTATAGGCATGAGCCAATGTGCCCAGCCCATCCACACTTTTATAGAATGGTTTGGGCGTTCGGAGGATGAGAGAGCTGCTGGGGAGAATTCAACATGGAACCAACCAAGACATAAGAGGAAGGAAGGGAAAAAAGGATGGGAAGGGACAAAAAGGGGAGAGGAGGTGAGAAGAGAAAGGAAGGAAGGAACGAACAAAGGAAGGAAAGCAGGAGAGATGGAAGGAAAGAGGGAGGGGAAGCAAGGCAGAGTGCTCTAGGTGTGGAGGGCCTGCCCTTGATGAAATGCTGGTTGTTTGACTGACTGTAATACAGCTCAGCAACTGGTAATAAGGCAGAGAAAGTAGAGTTGCATTCACTGGAAATGAGGAATGGGAAAGGCGGAGAGAGTGGAAGGTCAAGGGGGAGAAGGAGTTTGAGCTGTTGATAAGGGAGGTGAGAGAGTTGTTGGTAATAGAGGATCATGGCTAAATGGGAAATCAGGTACATAGAGACCACACCAACAGACCTCAAACAGGCAGTGAGGCCAATGGGCTAGAGGTTGCCACCAAGGTGAAGGAAAGGTTTAGAAACAGTGAGTCAGTGGAGAGGACTAGATTTGGAGTTGTTCCCACTCTTCATGGTCAGCGAGATGGGGAGAAAGCAGCACCCAGCATGAAGCCAGCTGGGAAGCCAGAGTTTTGCCCAGGACAGTACTTCTCAAACCCATGTGTGCATCGCAATCACCTAGAGGGCCTGCTGCAACGCAGGCTGCGGGAGCCACCCCAGAGATTCTAAGGCAGTAGGTCTGCAAGGGGCCCAAGAGTTTGCTTTCTTGACTAGCTCCCAGGTGATGTCAATGTCCTGGCACCACATTTTGAGACAGTGACCTAGGAAAATCCAGCTTTCTGTTAAATGGACACACTTGGAAAGGCTGAGGGCAAAAGAAACTGTCCACCATGCAGAGGTCCAGAAAGTAGAGTAGGCATGGACAGGCGGGGATGACTGGGAGCCTGGGGTCACTGTGGGCTGCACCCGGGTGAGAGTTTGGGCCTTTTTACAGGATGGGGTGAGCTGGATGAATTCCAGGGTGTTTTCAAGTAGCTGTAAAAGTCTGCATGGGCAGTTCACACTTACCCATCACTAGTTATTTAAAATTGGCTCCTTTCCATGCATATTTCACTTTGTTGCTGCTGAAAAGAGGAGTAGCTCATTTCACTATGCCTGAAAGGGGTTTTGTTTCAGAGCTAGCATGGAGTAGGGTTGCCCCTCACAAAGAATGAAGAGTTTGATAGCAGAGGCCTTGGGTGAAGCCTGATGGCATGAAGACTTTATTCTTTTTCTGAAAGCCTTTCAATGAATTCCCATTGCCTTTAGAGTACAATCTAGAATCCATAATGCTAGGTACAGAGGTCTTCACACTCTGGCCTGAGGCAGTTTCTCTCTTCTTTCCTGGACTCCAGTCACAGAGGATGTGTTCTATTTCCTTGCACTCACCATGCTTTCTCCAGCACCAAGGCCTTCACAAGCATTTATGGGCTTTCTTAGAATGGGGTTTCTCTTGCTTTATTAGCTAGCTTTTACTGATTCTTCTAATAACAACTTAAGTGTCTCTTTTGGGGGAAAATTTTCTTAAGCATCAAACTAGGACTCCTCCTCTCCTTTCTCAACTTATCTCACAGTTTGCTTTTTTTGTTTGTTTGTTTTTTTATTTGAGACAGGGTCTTGCTGTGTCGCCCAGGCTGGAGTACAGTGGCACCATCTTGGCCCACTGCAGCCTCTGCCTCCTGGGTTCAAGCGATTCTCATGCCTCAGCCTTTGAGTAGCTGGGATTATGGGTGTGTGCCACCATGCCTGGCTAATTTTCATATTTTCAGTAGAGATGGGGTTTCACTATGTTGGCCAGGCTGGTCTTGAATTCCTGGCCTCAAGCGATCTGCCCACCTTGGCCTTCCAATGTGCTGGGGTTACAGGCATAAGCCACCATGCCCAGCCTCACAGTTATATTATAATTCTGTGTTTACTATACATTTTCTGTTTTCTACCAGAAATGGTAGGCTAGGAGAGGGGTGACCAACTCTTTCCAGTTTACCTGGAACTTCCCTAGTTTTATAGCTCCAAGTCCAGTGTCCCAGGAACTCCTCAGCCAGGGCAAACCAGGATGCTTTGTCATCCTAGTCTGGTCCATAACACACCCTAGATCTAGCACTGTGGCCAGCACATATCATACGCTCAATATATGTGCATGAAAAAAAAATACGTGCATGAAACAAAATTGAGTAGTGCTTAAAGTGGGTAAAAGAGAAATTAGCCATCACTCTCAATATTCCCCTGACCTCAACAAACGTTCCTTGAGAAGGAGAAAAGAATGGCAAACAGCCACTATTCAAACTGATTTTAGGAGTCTGACTCCAACCTTTCACCCTGAAAGACAGTGGTTGAATTTAAGACTATAGACAAATAGCAAGATAATACGTAAATCCAGTCTGCTGAACATGGGGGTGTCCATTCGTTCATTCAGCCAATAGTATTTTTTTTGTGCCTATCCTCAAAATACATCTCTCTACCAGGTTCACTAGTAAATTATATTCATTCTCTGAGTTTTTGTAAAATTACCTAGTGAAATGCAAATACTGTGGTAGGAGATGACTCTAAACTCTATCAGCTGCAATTCTGAAGTGGGGGGAGGAATTAGCTTGGGTTCCAGGCTAATGTCTGCAGACATTAGGACTCCTACAGTGGCCCGGGTCAGGCTATGACAACATCCTACTTGCCTTCACATGTCTCTTCTTCCTCCACAACCCCTGGGGACATGGATGTCTCTCTAAGTAAATGTATGATCTGTGCCCATGAAGAAATGAAGTGCCTTGCAAAGAACACAGTGTCCTGACTCAAGCTCCAGTAAACAAACTCAGTAATTTATGTGGGAAGTCCTTTGGAATTTTACACAGACCCTTGACTGCTTTAAACTGTTTAGGAGTATTTATTCATACAGCATATTTAAGAGTCAGCATCAAGGATTTCAATCTTCCAAACAAGAAAATTAGAAAGCAAGTTTCGTTCCCACAGAGACAGAGGAAGGGCAGAAGCTATTAGGACAACTCATCTCCTACAATATTAAAAACACCCTGGCAGGCTTCGCCAGGTCACAAGAAGGACCTGCTGGAGCTGGGAGTGGGAAGAGCAGCTGTGGTGGTGGCTCGCAGACAGGTGCGTGGGCAACTTGTCTCTGCTCATGAGGTCAGAGATTGAAATGAGAAAAAAGGAAGCTGAAATGCTTCTCCCCAGACCCATGATTTCTATTTTACTCAGAAAGCATGTTTTTACTTCAGACATTAGGGAAAATATGAAGCTAAGCAAAGGGTGAAGAACAGTCTAGAGAAGAAATAGGGGAAGATGTTCGAAGTTTTTCACTTGCTTAGAACCAAGCCCATTAATAGAACAGGAGCATCAGTTCCCTTCATTTCCCTCATCTCAAGCAGTGGTGATGGAGAAAACCAGGCTATTCCTCCAAGCATTCTTGACCCTGACAGCTGTTTCAAAGATATGTGGTTCTATCATAGGATGAACCTGTGCACAGAGAGTGGCACAGATCAACCAAGACCCATTAGTACCTGTTCCAGTTTGCTATGTTGCAAATTACCTTAAAACTTAGTTGCTTAAAGCAACCACCATTTTATTGTATTTCCTGCTTTTACGGGTCAGGGATTTGGGCAGGGTTCAGTTGGAAGGTTCTTCTGTTCCAGGTGGCATGGACTGTGCTTGGTTGGTGGTGGATTCAGTTGGCGGGTGGGCTGGTATGGAGGACAGTTTCCTGCACAGATTTGGTGCCTCAGAGGGTGTGGTGGGCTCAATAATGGTCCCCAAAGATGTTCAGGTGTGAATCCCTGGAATCTGTGACTGTTACCTTATATGGCAAAAGGGACTCTGCAGGTGTGATTAAGGATCCTGAGAAGGAGAGATCATCCTAAATTGCCTGGGTGGACCCTAAATACAATCAGAAGTATTCTTACAAGAGGAAGGGAGAGGGAGATTTCACTACAGAGAAGAAAAAGGCCCTGTGAGGACTGACACAAGATGTCACATTGCTGGCTTTGAAGATGGTGGGAGAGGACATGAACCAAGAATGCATGGAGTTCTGCTGTCATTGCTGGGAAAAGGCAGGGAAACAGGCTCTTCTCTAGAACCCCCGAGGGAAGCGAGGCCCTGCTGACACCATGGTCTCAGCCCAGTGAAATTGATTTTGGGCTTCTGACCTCCAGAACTATAAGAAAATAATGTGTGCTGCTTTAAGTCACCAAGTTTGTGGCAATTTGTACAGCAGCCATAAAAAAAAAATAAATCAACAAACCTAACTTAGTAGAGATGACCAGATGACTGGAGTGAACTGAGACTATTGAAGAGTGGGTGGTGCCGTGGCCTCTCTGGCATGGCAGCTGTTCTCAGCGTTTCACAGGGCTCCCAGAGAGTGTCCAAGAGAGGAAGTGGAAGTTTCCAATTTCTTAACCCTGGGGCAAAGCAATCACAGAGCCTGCCCCAGTTCAAAGGATGGAGACATAAACTTTACCTTTCCACGAAAGGAGCATCAAAGACTTTGTGGCTGTCTTTTTACTGCAGGAAAGAACACTTTGAAAACTCATGCCCTACTGACTGTGGAGCAACACCATAATGTCTGCATGCTTATTCCATTTGCTGACTTTCAAAATCTTGGTTCTGTGGTGGGTAAAATCATTTATCAGTTTGACATAAAAAACAGAGTCATAGGGACTATTTTGTATTCCTGATGGAATCCAAAATCACACTGGCTTATGTCATTTTTAAAGAGGTCAAGAAAACAAGCAGGCTTGTTACAGGGTGTTCATTTTTTCATTTCTAGTCTTTCTGAATAATTGGATGGAAGATAGACATCATATCGGCAAGTGGCGCCAGTAATGCAGAAGACAGTGTGACAAAACTGATGGATCTTCACTGAAAAACTGGAGAGCTGGTACAGGATTTCTCCGTTCTTTAGTCTGAGCATAATGACTAACATGAACTAGACAGACTCTACTGCAGCTTCTCAGAAAGTGCTGCTGTCACCTCCACTTCCAATCCAATGTGTCGTATGGATGAATGTTCAGTTATTCAGACACTTTCCCATATGTCACCTCCTTTGATCTTCATCATATTCTACCTCTCAGCTCATTATTTCTAACAACAGGAAACTCAGCCTGAGAAAAGTCACCTAGCTAAATAAATGATCAAGCCAAGACTTTGGGTTGGCCTTCCTCTTTTTCCCAGCTGAGGGAAGATTCCCGGGGGTGGACACATGATACAAAAGCACAGAGGAGCAGGTTTCCCACACATTTCTCATGCCATTTTCTCCTCATTGCAGACGTATGCTGATTTCACACAACTGGCTGACTTAACAGGTGTTCAGCGTTTGAGCACGTGGAGTAGAGATGAATCTGAGATGGGGGTTGCTGCATCAGCCCCATGCAATGCACACTGGCTGATGTCTTGAAGCTCTTTAGATTACACTTTTGCATTTGCTTCTACAGTGGAGAATAATACAGTCAGGACATCAGGGACCTGCACTTTGATCATGAAAACAAACTGGCTGGACCCACCATATTGGTAGAAGCCCAGTCACCTTCCAGCTACCCCGAGATATGTTTGGTGTGTACAGGAGTCCATGAAAAGTGCTGCAATGAGTGCCTCTCTGAGTGATCGCTGGGCTTTTAGGAAATCAAAACAACATAAGAGCAATAATAAAGATGAAACTCCTCTTACCACAACTGGAGACCTCTGACGTAAAGGATTATTTTCTGGTCAGAAACTTATGAGACTACTTTCCTTATATGGGAACAATGGCTGGCCATCCAGAACTCTTAGCTGAGATCAAGCTGTCTTTGTGGTGGGAAGGGTTTCCAGGGTCCTGGTTGAGTTAGCATCACCATCCACCTCTACTTTTCATCAAGAGCCAACTCCAGGCCAGGCATTGTACTAGGTCCTTTATTTATAGCTTTATTATTATTTTTTTTTGGCATAAAAGGTATCTTTTCTCCAAAACCGTGTGTTAGCATATTTTTATATTGCTATAAAGGAATATCAGAGGCTGGGTAATTTACAAAAGAAAAGATGCTTATTGGGTTTATGGTTCTGCAGGCTGTGCGAGAAGCATGGTGCTGGTACCTGCTTCTGGTGAGGGCCTCAGGCTGCTTCCACTCATGGCAGAAGGGGAAGGGGAGCTGGTGGAGAGGTCACAAGGAAGAAAAGAAGGGCAGGGAGGTGCCAGGCTCTTTTCAACAACCAGTTCTCTTGGGAACTAAGAAGGAGAAATCATTCCCTAGAGAATGACACCAAGCCATTCATGAGGGATCCACCCCCATGACCCAAACACTTCCCACCAGGTCCCACCAGCCCTTTAACAACAGGGCTCAAATTTCAACAGGAGACTTGCAGGGCCAGACAAACCATATCTAAACCAGAGCAGCCCCTTCCAAGGAAAGTATCTCCAAATTTCCCTGTTTCTAGTGAGCCACATTACAGAGGGCTTCTGCGCACAGGTGACAACTTAATCAGAGAAGGAAAAATGAGGTGGAGTTGGAGTTATGCTCATAACATTTTACAGTTTTATTACTATAACAAGTTTCAGAAGCAACTAAGGTGTTATTAATACTAACATTCAAACTTCCATGTTACCTACTTTATAAAGAAATGTGGTGAAGGGGCTGCAGAGTGGTATTTTGGTCTTGTCACCAACCAAGAAAATGGAAAAGAAGTATACTGAAAGCTGCTAAATGCAGCAAACAGCACCCCTGGAAGGGAACTGGAAGGGGCCATGTATCAAGTAGGGGTTCCTTCCGTCAAATGTGACAGAAAACCGAAAATAGGAGCCATACACGGTGGCTCATGCCTGTAATCCCTGCACTTTGGGAGGCTGAGGCAGGAGGACTGCTTGAGCCCAGGAGTTAGAGACAAGCCCTGGCAACATAGCCAGATTTCACCTCTACAAAAAATAAAAAGAATCAGCTGAGTGCAGTGTAGTGGCATGCATCTGCAGTCCCAATTACTTGGAAGGCTGAGGCAGGAGGATTGCTTGAGGCAGGAGGTCAAGGCTGCAGTGAGCCGTGATCATGCCACTGCACTCCAGCCTGCATCACAGAGCAAAATCCCATCCAATGCCAAATAGTTATGTCTTATTCAAGATAGATGCATTTTCTTTCTTTCCATAAAAGGAGCCCCCAGGGTAGATAATATACTTGGGTACAGTAGCTCCACAATGGTCAGGGATCCATCTCTCTCTCTCATTCATCCACTCTCTGTCATCTGATGTCCCATGGTCTAGGAAGGCTTCCTGGATTGCAGCCAATGTAGCTGCATTTCATCCACCAGGAAGAAGGGAGACAGAAAAAAGCAGCAGAGATGAACCCACTATCTTTTAAGGGACCCCCTAGAAGCTGCCACATACACTGCCACTTTACCTCATAAGGAGGATGGAAAATATCATCTTTAATCTGGGTCAACCTATACTTAGTTCAAAATCAAAGTCTGCATAACTAAGAAAGATAGGAAAAACCGGTATGGATAGACCAAACATGGGAATCAGAAAAAAGACCTGATTTCTGCCTGGATTTCAGCATATACTACAAACACATTAACATTAACACATTAACATTGAACAAGTCCTGACTCCCCTTTCCAAAACTGCATTCAATTAATTCTTAACACATGTACCATGAAACTACTTTTCTTTTCCCCAAAATCTTTTCCTGGTAAAATTGGCATGTATCTTACGTTCATTCATGTCATATTTTGATACACATGATAAAAGTCTCATTGAATTGACTACCTCAAACCTATGAAGCAGGCAATATGATTCTTATGGTTCAGGAGGATTAGGAAGTCTGTTTAGGCCCAACCAGGATTGAAATCCAGATGCATCTGGTTTCAAAATATTTAATGCTTTCTGAAAATGTACCCAAACTGTTGGACTTCAGGAAAAAAATAGCCTTGGTGTGAGAAGCTCTTCCCAGTTTGTCCCATATGAGAACATTGTTTGGTGGTAGAAAGAGGCATTTTAAAGCTGAGGAAGATGTGGTACTGCAATATTAATATAAAGAGAAATTGCAACAGAATACCGACCAATCTGTCTTGGTCAGACCATTCTGTGTAACTATAAAGGGGTAGTATCTTGGGCTCCTGGGTCCTTTAAGCAGTGTTTTGTTGCTTCTACAACAGCGACATAGTAGGTCCCAGCTGAATTTGTGTTGCAGCCCGGTGGGCAGCCGGTATAAACAATCCAAACTGAATTTCCTTGCTTGCAAATACTATGGCAGATCCCTGAATGCAGAGCAGATGTGAGAAGTAAACTTTTGAACCATTTCTATCTGTTGTAAATTGAAAGGGGAAAAAAATCCCCAAGTAGAAAAATAGCTTGGTTTGGTATTAGAAGAACATATTTTTTAAAAAGATGCCACATGAAGAAATTTGAATATCAAAATGGCACTGGGGAAAGTTGGTTAATAAAGTATTGGAATCCAAATGTCTCCTAGAAATAGGTGTTATCCTTTATCAGCATTATAATTTAATTGGGTGTTCAAATGTTTAAGTCTTAAATTCAGGGAATACCTACTAACATTTTGCTCCAGATTCCACAAAAGTAGATTTGAGTGTTGTCATGACAGAAATACATATATACAGAAATATATATATTCTAAGGCCAGAGGTTTACCCACAGGTCCTTCCCTGTATGGCCCAGCCACATGAGAGAAATTTTGAATGAAGCACATCTATATTTCTATATTGGCTTTGATACAATTTGATGCGCCATCTGCTCCCAGACAGCTAGGTCCCCTGGAGCTGTCTCTAAGCATCTGAATAACTCTCTGGTCCACAGCCAGCTGTGTTCACACAGTCACAGGCTTCAAAACAAGTCCCAGGTCTGAGCTGAAAAGAGTGGTATTGTTTAAAAGATACAGCTCTCAAATTTTACCATTGGAAAAGAAATACAGTGAAGGTCATTGCTACCTTCTACACCACGGGAAAAAGATGTTGGTTGGGCATGGGTTCACCACAACCTCTGCCCCTGAGCTTCAAGCCATCCTCCCACCTCAGCCTCCCAAGTAGCTGGGGCTACAGGCACACACCACCACGCATGGCTAATTTTTTCCATTTTTGGAAAACTGGTAAACTGTTAGTGTCCCATTGAAACCCAGTTTTACTGTGAGTAAAATTAACTTCTGAATCCCATAAGGCCCTAAAGAAATTATCTATCCCCAAATCAGTGACTTGTTCTCATTAATGCCTTTGGACTCATTGTTAGGTGCAATCACAAAAGATATAAAATGCATCTGCATATTATGGAGTTTATCTCTAAAACAGGCAAGATGAGTTCTTTCCTGGATGTATAATTGAGAACTTAAAATACCTTTGGAATGCCAGTTTCCAAACAACTACTCCCAGTGAAGGAGTTGTGAAGTATTGCTGCTTATTCTCTGTTCCTTGAACTACGATGGAGTGCTGTGGATGACTCTCTAGGGAGGAAGGGTACTGAGGAGACAAGGGCATTTCTTAACCACAGGACTAGAGAAATAATACCCTTTCCACTCTCTGCACTGTTGAGTGGGATCTTCAAGGCTGAGACACATACACTTTTACGGGAAAGTTCTTTCTGGATTTACACAAGTGTGACAGTATCATGCTCCATCATTAAAATAGTATCAGCCTCATTCTTTCCTTATTTTATGTTTTTTATCCATTCATTAATTTATTCTTTCATTCAACACATTGTTGAGTACCTTCTTTTATTTTTTTGAAATAAGGTCTGGCTCTATCATTCAGGCTGGAGTGCAGTGGTGCAATCTTGGTTCACCACAACTTTGCCCTCCGGGGCTCAAGCCATTCTCCCACCTCAGCCTCCCAAGTAGTTGGGACTACAGGTGCCCGTCACCATGCCTGGCTAATTTTTGTATGTTTTATAGAGACGGGATTTCACCATGTTGGCCAGACTGGTCTCGAACGCCTGGGCTCAAGCAATGCTCCTGCCTTGGCCTCCCAGAGTGCTGAGATTACAGGCATGAGCCACCGTGCCCGGCCTATTTTTGAGTGCTTTCTGTGAACAGCTACTATGCTAGTCATTAGAATTATGAGCAGAGAGAGAAAATCTAGGCACTGCTGCTTACAGTGGTGGGAAGGGTTTCCAGGGTCCTTTTGAGTTATCGTCACCATCCACCTCTGCTTTTCATCAAGAGCCAACTCTAGGCCAGGCATTGTACTGGGTCCTTTATTTATAGATTTATCTTTTTGGCGTAAAAGGTATATTTTCTTCAAAACCCTGTGTTAGTATATTTTTGTGTAGCTATAAAGGAATACCAGAGGGAGAGAGACATCAGTCTGAGGATCCCAGGGACAGAGGTACAACTGTGAGCTTCAGAAGAGCAGCTCAAGGTCACACGAGAGTCAGTAACAGGGCACTTGACTAAGGGTGGTCAGCAGAGAGTTCCGTGAGGAAGGTATTTTGAGCTGAGAGCTGAAGGAAGCACGGGAAGAAGAGAGAAGAAAGGCAGATGAAACGTTATATCAGGCATATAGAACAGTTTGTGCAAAACCCCTGTGATATGGGTATCTGGTGGGAAGAGGGCCCAAGTGTTCAAGCAATGGAAGAAGGCCGCTGTAGGTGGAAGGCAGGGATGGAGGGGCTTGGGGAAGAGCCACATTCCCATGTCCCTGCCCTTCTCAGCTCCTGCAGCACTGTCATCTTCAGGTTTGCAGAGAAATCCAAAAGAACAGTAGGAAGCCGGAACCTACCTGTCGACCAGGATTTCACTTCCTGTTTTTAGGTATATTTCACTTTTTTTGCATCTTGTTTTAAAGAGTGCCAGCAATCCCACTATTGGTATATACCCAAAAGGCAATATATTTTTATGTCAAAAAGATACCTGCATTCATATTTTTATCACAGTGCTATTCACAATAGCAAAGATATGGAATCCACCTAAGCGTCTATCAACAGAGGGTTAAATAAAGAGTCCATAAAAAAGAATGAAATTATGTCTTTTGCAGCAGCATGGATGGAACTGGAGGCTTTTATCTTAACTGAAATAACTCAGAAACAGAAAGCCAAATACCGCATGTTCTCACTTATAAGTGAGAGCTAAACAATGGGTACGCATGGACATAGAGGGGAATAGTAGAAGTTGGAGATTAAAAAAGGGTTAGGGGGGTGAGGGTTGAAAAATGATGTATTGGGTACAGTGTTCACTATTCAGGCAATGGGCACACAGAAAATTCAGACTTCACCACTATGTAATACATGAAATAAGAAATCTGCACTCATACCCCTATAATATAAATAGATTAGATAGATAGATAGATAGATAGATAGATAGATAGATAGATCGATCAAGAATCCTAGGAGGCTCATAATTAAATCCAATGTTCATGACTGAATTATCCTTACCCCACCTTTAACCTTCATCTTCCTGCCTCCCACATCACCCACTATGATTAATGTGAGCGATTCATCACATTTAATTCTTTCAGCTGTTTCTTTGGGTTTTTTATTCCCACATTTCTAAATATGCTTATACTGCTAATCATTCATCTCCCAATTTTAAACCTATCCATTTGTGTCCTATTTTTGTAGATGAAGGCTCAGCCTGTCTCTCATACCTCACTCTCCCTATCACACCAACATGGTTATAGTCACCATTGCTGACATCAGCAGAAACTTTGTGAATATTGTTCACCGCGGAGCCTACTATATACTGTGATCACGCATTTTTCTTCAGTTTTTGGCTTTCCTTGAATTAATACTTTGCTTAAAGAATAATTTCTTTAAGAAAGAAAAAATAATTTCGTTATTTGCTTTACTTGTTGTATATATTCCTCATATTTGTCCATCAAATTTGAAAAAAAAAATTCCTATATTGAGAGCACATTCCCCGCCACCAGCATTTTGGGAAGAACAGAGTGAGTGAAGGGCATAGCTCAGTCATAGACTTCTCATAACCTTTCTGTTTTCAGGATGGGATCTCCCTGCCCCTCCACCATGCCTGGCATCTGGAGCTTCTCTAGGTGAATATATTGAGACACTACATGCGCATCTCTGGGGCAGGGTGTCTGGGGAGGCATTCTGAGCATTCTAGTTGCAGAGTGGTTTCCTCTATCACCTGCCTTCCATTCTCTTACCAGCTTCCAAAAATCAGTTAACCTTGCTCATCTGCTGATGCGTCTTCTCCTGTTCTCTTTGTCCCTTTGGGCTTCTGCCTATTTTACTCTATTTCCTTTATTTTAGTGGCATTTCAAGGGAGGGCAGGGCCAGCCTGCCATGTTACCTGGCAGTCCCCTGCGGTTTCAGGGTCAGCTGTCCTCTCAGCCCAGTGGCCAGGCCCCGGGTCAGGCCTGAGACTAGTGTGGACTGGGGAGGGATGTGGGGGACGGGCTTTTGTGTTAACCGCCGGTTCCCTTGAACTTCTGCCTGCCTGCTTTCTGCTTTGAAGCATTGTGCCTGCACCAAAGCCTGGAGGTGTGTCAGGGAGGCTCGCAGGGGAGGTTCTTGCCCGTATGTGCAGGAATGACACTGACTGATAAGAAACATACTTTTTTTATTACTCTTTAAGCAAAACTTTCAATAGTCAAAATCCCCCTCCTCTAGCCTCTCTTTCTCTCTTGTGTTTCTAAAGTAACTTCATTGGATCTGGGCATCTGGATTATAGGTGTTCATTGAAACCCTCAAAATTAACGGGGTTTGTTTCCCTTCTCCTGGGAAGGCCCCATGTGAACTCCAGAGCCCATCTTCTAGGATCCCAGCCCCTCAGTCCCTGCTTGATGAAGACCTCTGAGGAGGTGAGTCCCTAGAAGATGGTGATCCTAGAAGATGGTGATCCTAGAAGATGGTGAGCCCATCTTCTAGGATCCCAGCCCCTCAGTCCCTGCTTGATGAAGACCTCTGAGGGATGGTGGAGAAGGGGCCTGGGAAGCAGGCAGGCTTTGGCATTCCAAAAGGAATGGACATGAAAAGAGAACATATTGGAAATATCTATTTAGAAAAGGTCAATGAGCGAAGAAACAAAATAAAATGTAGCTGGGAGCTCGCTTGACCTCTTTGCCTGGTGTGAAGAAGCCTCACCGACTTAGGGAAATTCACATTCTTCCTGGTTACTCAGCAATGGCATTGGAGATGGTGAATAATACAGTGGAATCCGTCCACGCAGAGGCTGCACTCCTGGCATAGGGTCGGCCATGCCACTAGCAGCTGGGAGTGAATCTGCAGCCACTGAAAATAGGGATTTGTAATGGAAATGCTGACAGACCCTTAACCATGGCAGTTTTAGCAAGAGCTGCGATAATACAGTAAATGAGGTGAATGGGCTCAGCTTATCTTATTTCACAGCTGAGCTGTGTATTGCCAGATAAATCAAATCAGGGTAAACGGCTTCATCTAATAAACTGGGTCAACATATAATGTATTTGTTCAGGTTCGCACTTTCATTGATTCTCATTTGATTTAAGAAGAGATATTTCAGCTCATGTTTGAACATTTTTACTATTCATCCATCCTTCTGGTAAGGAGAGACTGAAAGGCAGGGACACACAGCTGGGATTTTTTTTTCCTTTAAATAAATTAAGTTTTCTGATTCTTGTAAGTTCTTCTGCTTTTCATCTTTATGCATCAACGTGGGGGAGGGGTAGCAGGACCGCTTGGGGAGAAAGCCAAGAAGAAGCAAGAGAAAGCACTCCGTCTCTTCATCTGCATTTCCCAATAACGTTTTAGTGATGTTTGCTAATGTATCATTCATTAACCATCAGCCACTATAAAAAACATAATCTATCTCGCAAAGTGGACATTATTATCGCATTAAATCATTTCACAATATACCTGAACAGTTCCACATGAGAGGCCTGGTCTGGCCAAGCTCAGACGCCTCAGGGGCAATTCTTCAGCAGTAATGAGATACGAGGTCTCTCTGTGATGAATACGATATTACTCGTGTCAGTGGTTGCGGACTGCACCCAGAATATTTCTTCTTACAGGTTTTTTTTTTTTTTTTTTTTTCCTTCCATAGCAGAGGAACTCAGGCAAAGCACTATTAACCCAGTAAATGAAGCTCTAAAGATCACAGAGTGTGTCCATTAGGAGACAAGATGGTGACTAATCCAATTTTTCTCGCAGGAAGGGAAGACGATGCTTTGGTAGCATCTGGGGACGGCAGGCCCTGCATTGCAGATGAGGCTCTGTGTTTGGGTCCTCTCCATTCCTCTCCTTTCTATCTCTTCCTTCTCTGCCTTTGTCTAAGGACAATTATTACATTGTCCCCTCCTCTCCCTCAAGCCTCTCTTGCAGAAAACCTCCTTGAAGGTGATTAAAATAATGTCCATGGCTGGAGGAAGAAATGCAAAAGGGTAAAGGGTGGAGGGAGAGAGAAAGAGCCAAAAGGTAAGGCTTCCCACTTCACATTGCTGGGACTGTTTCCTGAGGCTTCAGGTCTGTGTTGTAGACGGGCTGGACTTTGCAAAAGGGTGAGGTGGGAGGTGCAGGGACCATTTGCTTTCTGTTCCTGTTAAAATCACATCAAACAGTCCTGCTTTTTGGGAAATAATCCGTGTTTTTTTCTCTCATAAGGGCCTTCACTTGTTTCTTTTATTTCTCAGAAAACTGTTTGCAGGTATTTGTTTAAAATGTTGATGGATAAATGCAAGATTCCAGATCCTAGCCATAGGCTAGGATGGGAGGAGTATCTTGAAGAATAAAATAAAAATAGAAACAGAGTGGTGATTTTTTTCCCTAACCTTGTTCTAAACCTTTCTCCCTTTCCCTTTCTTCAACAAATCCTTATGTGTCCACTTTATGAGGTACCTTGCGCAGGCCACTTATGGTTCATGGCGTCGTTACCTCAATGAACAAATACAAAACAAATAAACGAAAGGCCACAAGCAGAAGAGCCACAAAAGAGCTGCAAGGATGTCCCAATTAAAATCGGGTGTACAGGCTGGCAACTGTGTCACATGTAACTAAATGTGATGTGTGATTTTTTTTTTTTTAATGACAACCCTACATCATTCCTTCCCAAGAGAACATCAAAAATATATTCCCCCGAAGAGTAGCCTAGAGAGTCAGAAAATAGATCCTTTTTCCCTACAGGTTTGTTTACTGCAGTTAATCAATTCAGAAGGATTAGCTTAATTTTCCACACTTAAAAATGCAGGTTGAAACACCCCCTTTGAAAGTCAAATTTATACTATTTCACATTACTCTGGTATATTAGCGCAGGCGATGTGGAAAATGTAATTTAGAAAACAGTTTGGCTTAATCATGGTCTTTAGAAAGGACAGCATGGTAGGAGTCATGATTTTGCGTCTAAATGGATGTACCCTCAACTTCCCTTCTCATGCTGAAATGACCTTATAGATTGTGTTAGTTTCAGTGAAACTTATTTACATTGAACAAATGAATCAATCTCTCTCTGAACCCCCCGACCCACTTTCCCTTGTCCTTCCTGTTTCTCTTCCTTTTTTTTCCTTTCTCACGTAACAGAAGGACTAGAAACCAGTTGGTGGGGGCATTTTACTGACAATGTCCTCATTTATACCCTACTAAGAAAATATTTGGGCTGGGTGTGGTGGCTCACGCCTGTAATCCCAGCACTTTTGGGAGGCTGAGGTGGGTGGATCGTCTCAGGTCGGGGGTTTGAGACCAGCCTGGCCAATGTGGTGAAACCCCATCTCTACTAAAAATAAAAAATTAAAAAAATTAGCTGGGCATGGTGGCAGGCAACTGTAATCCCAGCTACACAGGAGGCTGAGGCAGGAGAATCACTTGAATCCAGGAGGTGGAGGTTGCACTGAGCCGAGATTTTGCCACTGTACTCCACCCTGGGCGACAGAGCAAGACTCCGTCTCAAAAAAAAAAAAAAAAAAAAAAAAGAGCAAACATTTGTTGCCATGGTTTTTAAAAAAGAATATCTAAAGTCTTTTTACTGATTTGACTTTTCTTCAATTTATAAGGCTCACTTGAGTTTTTGTTTAAATTAAATGATCCAGATAATGTTAACAAAATCTAGAACTTTTAAAAGGTCATATATTTAGCAGAGCATTATTCTAGCCACTGTGAAGAGGGCTATTTCACTTCATTATGCAGTATTTCATTAAGATATGTTTCTTTTTAACTAGAGAGAAACCTACGGTCCACATCATTAGCTCAGTTCTCATAGTTTTTTTTTAAAAAAGTCCTCTTTTTCTTTTTTGAAACATTTGCCCCAATGTTGTTATTCCTTCTAGACTACTTAATGATTTTTTCCCCACTTATTTGTCCAAAAAATGTTTATTGATACTGATCAGAGTATTTCTAGCTCTTAGTATTTGTTATAATCTCTATAGCTCCCACCGAAGTGCTGGGCACTGAGGAGGTGCTAATAAAATGTGTTGAACTGAATGAGCTGTAATTGTCTTCTAGTTTGTTTTCTAGGTTCTACCTTCACCTGGTTCAGGAACGTTTTAGCTAGAGCAGCTCAAGACTATTTATTTTAGAGACAGAGTCTCGCTGCGACGCCCAGGATGGAGTGCATGGCACAATCTTGGCTCACCGCGGGCTCCGCCTCCCGGGTTCCAGCGATTCTCCTGCCTCAGCCTCCCGAGTAGCTGGGGTTACAGTCATGTGCCACCACGCCGGGCTAATTTTTGTATTTTTAGCAGATACCGGGTTTCACCATATTAGCCAGGCTGGTCTTGAACTCCTGACCTCAGGTGATCTGCCCGCCTCTGGCTCCCAAAGTGCTGGGATTACAGGTGTTAGCCACTGCGCCCGGCCAAGGAACTTTTATTTAAATTCTTCTGACTGCTGTTCATGGCTTTCCATAATCTGCCCGAAGATGTATGACATTGTACATCCCAAGTAAGACAGTTATTCCAGCCCAAAATACAGCCCATTCCTTGTTATCACTGTGAGAGGTGACAACGTGGTAACAGCACTCGCTGGCTCTCGGCTCCTCCTCCGCCTGGGCGTCTGCTCTGGCCGCGCTCGAGGAACCCTTCAGTCCGCCGCTGCAGTATGAGGGCCCCTCTCTGGGGCTGGCCAAGGCGCAGCCGGCTCCCTCTGCTGGCGGGAAGTGTGAAGAGAGGCACGGGGCGGGGGGTGGTGTGTGCCGGCGCTGCGCGCCCGGCGCTCGCGGGCGGACGTGGATTCCAGGTGAGCAGAAGCTCGGCAAGCCCGGCACTTGTCGTGGCAGGCAGGCGCCTGCAGGGCTTGATCGGAGGCTGAATCCCGTGCGTGGGCCGCTGTTCCCTCTTCCCGGGATCGATTAGCCACCAGAGCAGGTCTCGATCTCTTTCTTGCTTTCTCTTTTCCTCTTGATTGTCTGGGACAAGCTCTCTCTGGGCTGCTAAAGTGCCCGGGCTAGGTGCCGCAAAGTCCAGCCAGAGTGCCAGTGAGAGGGGAAGCCAGCTGGGCTTCTGGGACTGGTGGGGACTTAGAGAACTTTTCTATCTAACTAAAGGATTGTAAACGCACCAATCAGCACTCTGTGTCTAGCTAAAGGTTTGTAAACCCACCAATCAGCGCTCTGTCTAGCTAATCGGTAGAGGACTTGGAGAACTTTTGTGTCTAGCTAAAGGTTTGTGAATGCACCAATCAGCACTCTGTCAAAACGGACCAATCAGTATTCTGTAAAATGGACCAATCAACTCTCTGTAAAATGGACCAATCAGCAGGATGTGGGTGGGGCCAAAGAAGGGAATAAAAGCAGGCTACGTGGACCAGCAGTGGTAAGCTGGTCCGGTGTCTTTGTAGGTGTTAGAAGTTTAGTTCTTTGAAGTTTTTCACAATAGATAATTTTGCTGTGCAGTGTTTGGGTCCGTGTTGCCTGTATGAACTGTTAACACTTACTGCAAAGGTTTTCAGCTTCACTCCTGAAGTCAGTGAGTCCACGAGCCCACCAGAAGGAAGAAACTGCGCACACATCTGAACAGCTGAAGGAATGAACTCCGGACACACCACGTTTTAGAACTGTAACACTCACAGTGAGGGTTTGCGGCTTCAGTGAGACCAAGAACTCACCAATTCCGGACTCAACTGCTATCTGTATGTTGTGCAGAAACTGCACCTGGTGCTTGAATCTAGTCTCTCTGGAGCTGCTGTTTTTCAAATCTTTACCTACTTATTCAAGATCCTATGCAAGCCGTTTTCTGGCACTTCTGAAATTCCTCTTCGATAACCGCAGTCCACGTTGACTTTTCTTTTTTTACATTGATTTGTATTTTATAAAACTTTTCTTGTACATAAGGTTACTTAACACGACGTCCACCCTCTTAAAATTTTTAGGTGTCCTATACGGTATTGACTTTGGGAAGAATGTTGTGCAGCAGGTCTCTGCAGCTTACTCATCCTGCTTGACTAAAACTAAAGAACTTCGATTAGCAGCTACCTGTTTACTACTCCTCTCCGTGCCTGGCTGGAATTATGCAGTATTTGTCCCTCTGCAGCTGGATCATTTATAGCCTCACAGCTTCAATGTCGGTCACTAGTCATCAGGGAACTGTAAACCAAAACCATGATGAGCTATCCCCAGACACTTGTCAGAATGGCTATTAAAACAAAACCTGAAACAAAAGACAAGTGTTGGCCAGATTGTGGAGAAAATTGGGAACCTGTACACAGTTGGTAGAAATGCAAAATGATTCAGCCAGTATGGAAAACAATACAAAGGATCCTTGAAAAATGAGAACTAGAACTACCATATGACCCAGCAATCCCACTTCTGGGTATTTATCCAGAAGAACTGAAATCAGAATCTCGCAGAGATGTCAGTACTGCCAGGTTCATTGCAGCATTATTCACTATAGCAAGATGTGGAAAGAACTGAAATGCCTACTGGCAGATGAATGGATAAAGAAAATGTGATATATATATACACACACGTATGTACAATGAATTATTTTTCAGCCTTAAAAAGGATATTCTGCCATGTGTGGCAAGATGGATAAACCTGGAGGACATTATGCTCCAGTGAAACAGGTAAGTATTGCTAATCCTTCTTCCACGTAAGTAAGCTAAAGCTCAGAGATGTCATATTATCTGCCCAAGGTTTTAGAGCTAACATAAGGAAATGGAGAAGTTGGAATTCAAACCCGTCTGAAATGTCGTTGCCGTACACAAAGTCATCTAGATTTTTGTCAATTCATTTGCGTTTTCTACGTGGACAATCATGTAATCTGCTAACAAAGATAGTTTTATTTATTTCTTTCAAATTAGTATACCTTTTATTCCATTTTCTTATTTCCAAATCGGTATACCTTTTATTCCATTTTCTTATTTCCAAATAGATATACATTTTATTCCATTTTCTTGTTTTGTTGCATTAGCTAGAACTTCCAGTGTTGAAAGGGAGTGGTGAGAATGGGTATGCTTGTCTCATTCCTGACCTTAGTGGGAAAACTTCTAATTTTTCCCCATTAAGGATGATGTTCGCTGTCGGAGTTTTGTAGTTTTTTTTTTTAATCAAAGTGAAGAAGTTTCCCTCTATTTCTAGTTTGCTGGGAATTTTATTACAAGAGTGTTAGGCTTAGTCAAATGGTTTCTCTGCATAGATTGATATAATTATATGGTTTTTCTTCTTTAGCTCGTCAATGTGATGGATTGTGTTAACTGATTTTTGAATGTTGAACCAGCCTTGCACACCTAGGGTAAATCCTACTTGGTCATGGTGATCTATTTCCTTTTTAATTTTCTCTCCTCTACTTAGAATAGAATTTTTACTGCTAAGGTATGAGTGTGTGTGTGTGTGTGCACATGCAAGGGAGTTCCATGCCTTAACCCTAACATGGTGGTATCATTCTATACCTGGTGAACTTGAGTACTCAGTACTGTTGTCACTAGCATATACTACAGCTCAGTGAGCATTAGTTTTACTCTGAAGTGCCTTTGAGGACTTCATAGGAGCAGTAAGAATGCTTAGGACGATAAATAAAATATTGTATGACCATTCAGGGTTGCTTCCTTAGTGACTTTCGAACTTTCTTCCTCTTTGTACTGTTTAGTTGTTTGCTGCCCTCTCTCTATGTGACCCAGCTCCTGACCAGTTGAACCAATCAGAATAGTCCCAATTCTCATGCCATCCACTCATTTAGGGATGGAAATGTGACCCAGCTCAGGATGGTGAAATGTGTGAGGGCGGTTCTGCTCAACTACTATCTGTGCACTTGGGAAAGGATTCCTTGGTTTTTAGAAGAAGCAAAAGAAAAAGATGGTTTATTCTGGAGTGTCATTTCTGGATGGCTGCCACTGTGTGGCCACCAGGCAACCATAAGGGGAGCTGGGTTAGGACAATGCCAGTACACCCAACATGGCAGAGTTGAGAGACTAAAGAAACCCAGGTCCTTGGGGGCATTGTGGAATTGCCGAAATTTACTAACCTTGAAGCTGCCTAAACTCTTAGTCCTAATTTTCTAAAGCAGAAACCTGAGGATTCCTGCAATGTCAGTAGGTACTTGCATTTATGTTGAGAAATTTCTGAGTGCGGCCCAAGAACAGCCTATGTCAGAATATCTCAGAATGCCTGCTAGAAAGCTGGCTTTTCTTCATATCTTCCATATTATAGGAAGGAATATCCATGGTGGGACCTAGGAATCACCATTTTAACAATTCCTCTATTTATTCTTCTGTTCACTCAAGATTCAGAATCTGTATTTTCAGGAAAAAAAAATACCTATTGCAGGGTACTCAGTTCATCACCCCCACAGAGAACAGCCTTGCAATGTATATTATGTTTTCCTATGTTGATGCCTAATTCTTACAGGGCATCTCACCGTTCTAAGATACCACCACCCCAGTGAGACATGAGCCCAAAGTCCAGAAATGTGAAACAGATTAGAAGCGAGAGAAAGATCAGAAATATTTACTAGGATAATTGGAAGAAGAAATGCTGAAACTCAACAGGATAAAAATATGTCAGTGAGACAATGGGTCTTCTCCAACATATATTCAGAAGGCAGATGGTAAAGTGGGAAGCTAACCCGTTAAGAAATAATTATAATAGGTTATTGGAGACTAGGGAAAAGGAAGTAAAAGATTTATTAAATAGCTTGCACTCCATTTATGCACAAAGGTGGCCGATCATGGATTATATGTGCATGTGAGTGTGTATTAGTGAGGGGGAGCAAGCCTTGGAAAAGGCAGCAGAGCTTACAGATTGCCTGTGGAAGGCGTGAATGCATCAAATGGTCGTCTTATGAGCTGGAAGAGTGATGTCCTCACTTTCAGCGTCTCCCTGGCCATCAAGTACAGTTTGATTCCTATGTTGTTAAATGACAGTTGTAAAAATGATAGCTCTGTAATGTCTGATAATTAAAATACTTCTTTTCTGGCAAAGACTATTTAGATTTACATTTGTTGAAACCTACAAATACTCATGCATGCGCGCGCACACTCACACACACACATATCTCTCTAGAATAAACCATTTAAACACCTTTACATCCTTTTCCCAAGCCTTCAATAACTTCCAATTACTGAAGCCATAAATGCCCTATTTTACAAAATAATACTCTTGAGGCCGGCACATTTGCCTCACTTACTACCTGGGAAAGGCTAAGTCTCTTGTTAGAATAGTAATTTAGATTATATTTAGTTTGGAACTTCATTCCCATGGCCCTGGGGAGTAGATATTAGTGTTTTCATACACTCATGGGTGGGTCTTTTCTCTTAAATATTGAAGGTTGCAGAGCTGATCTCTAGCGCACTGTTAGGGAGAGAATTCTTGAAATTTCACACAGGAACTACTCACCATCTTCCTGCTATCAAATATATGAATATGCCTACATCTTTATCAACCATGTCCTCCTTCTCACTTGTTAAAATAGAAATTCTATCTGTTCTTTAAATCCAGTCTCTTCCTGGGTGCTTACGATTCTATTTGCCTCTATTTTCCAGAAATTTGACAGAGCCCCTTCTATTTTGTATTTGACCCCTCCTTTCAATTTTTCTTTTTTCTTTATTATTTATTAATTTTTTTTTTTTGAGACAGAGTGTCACTCTGTTGCCCAGGCTGGAGTGCAATGGTGCAATCTCAGCTCACTGGAACCTCTGCCTCCTGGGTTCAAGCAATTCTCCCGCCGCAGCCTCCCGAGTTGCTGGGATTACAGCCACCTGCCATCATGTCTGGCTAATTTTTGTATTTTTGTAGAGATGGGGTTTCATCATGTTGGCCATGCTGGTCTTGAACTCTTGATCTCAGGTGATCCATCCGCCTTGGCCTCCCAAAGTGTTGGGATTACAGTTGTGAGCTACCACGCCCAGCCTCAATTTTTCTTTTTTTAACAGACTTTATTTTTTAGAGCAGTTTTAAGGTCACAGAAAATTTGAGCGGAAGCCACAGAGAATTTTTATGAACGCTGTTCCCCCACACATGGACAGCGTCCCCCATTATCACCATCTTCCACCAGAATGGCACATTTGTTACAACTGATGAACTGACGTTGACACATCATGATCACCCAAAGTCCATAGTTTACAGTAAGGTCCACTCTTGGTGTTGGACATTCCATGGATTTGGACAAATGTATAGTTACATGTATCCACCCACCATAGTATCATACAGAGTAATTTCACTGCCCCCCAAATCTTCTTTGCTCTACATATTCATCCTCCCTCTTCCCCAACCCCTGGAAATCACTGATCTTTTACTATCTCCATAGTTTTTCCTTTTGCAGAATGGCCTGTAATTGGAATTATACAATAGCCTTTACAGATTGGTTTCTTTCACTTAGTAGTATGCATTTAAGTTTCCTCCAAGCTTTTTCATGGCTTAATAGAGCATTTCTTTTTAGCAATGAATAACATTTCATTGTCTGGATAGAACACAGTTTATCCATTCACCTACTGATGGACATCATGGTTGCTTTCAAGTTTTGGAAATTGTGAATGAAGTTACTATAAACATTTGTGTGTAGATTTCTGTGTGTACAAAAGTTTTAACTCATTTGGGTAAATACTAATGAGTGCAATGGCTGGATTGTGTAATAAGATTATATTTAGTTTTGTATCAAACTGCCAGTGTTTCCAAAAGGCTGTACCACTTTGTATTCCCATCAGGAATGAATGAGAGTTCCTGTTGCTCCACATCCTTGCCTGTGTTTGGTGTTGTCAGTATTCTGGATTTTGGCTGTGCTCATGGGTGTGTAGTGGGATCTCAGTGTTGTTTTAATTTGCACTCTCTAATGACATGATGTGGAGCATCTCTTCATATGCTTATATTTATCTGTATATCTTCTCTGGTGAGCTATCTGTTCAGATCTTTAGCCTACTTTTTAATTGGGCTATGTATTTTCTTATTGTTGAGTTTTAAGAGTACTTCATCTATTTTGGAAAATAGTCCATTATCATATATGCCTTCTGCAAATATTTTCTCCAAGTCTGTCGCTCATCTCTCATTCTCTTGACAATGTCTCTTGCAGAGAACTTTTTAATTTTAATGAAGTCCAGTTTATCAATTATTTCTTTCATGGATTATGTGCTTGGTATCTAAAATATCATATTGAAGGTCATCTAAATTTTCTCCTATGTTATCTTCTAGAAGTTTTATACTTTTGCATTTTACATTTAAGTCTACGATACATTTTGAGTAAATTTTTGTGAGAGGTCTGAGGTCTGTGTCTAGATTTTTTTTTGTTTGGTATGTTGCTGTTGAGAGTTGTTCTAGCAACATTTGTTGCAAAGACTTTGTTTTCCTGTCTTTGCTCCTTTGTCAAAGATCCATTGACTATCTATCTATCTATCTATCTATCTATCTATCTATCTATCAATCAATCATCTATCTATCTATCTATCTATCTATCTATCATCTATCTATCTGGGTCTATTTTGGGCTTTATATTCTGTTCCATTGATCTATTTGTCCGGGCTTATGCCAATGTCTTGATTACTACAGCTTTATGATAAGTGTTGAAGTCAGGCAGTGTCAGTTCTCTGTTCTTTACTATCATGTTGGCTATTCTGGGTCTTTTGCCTCTCCATATAAATTATAGAATTAGTTTGTCAATTCTCCTGTCAATTTTTATTTTTCTCTCTCATTTTTAAAATCTGCTTAAGATTCTTCATTCAAAAACAAGATTAAACATACAACAACAAACCCCAAAACAGCCCTCTCAACCTCCCCTCCAATTTCTGCTCTCTCTCCTTTCTCATCAGGTTTCACCCTTATCAATTCGACCAAAACAGTTCTTGAGGATTTCATTAGTGACTCTTATGTAGCAAAATCAGCTGATATTTTAGAGCTCCCTTGATTTGGCTTCTGAGCCACAGTTCATCACTGTTGACCTTTGCCTCTCCTTTGCTGTTTTCAGCAGCCTTGCCTTCCTCAGCCTGGATGTCCAAGGTTGCAGTCCTCAGAGCCCCATCCTGGACTTTCTGATGTTCCTGTCTTCCTTTCCTGAGTGGTTCTGACCATGCTTCAGTCACTTCCCTATCACATCCTACTATCGACTGCCAGTGTTCACAGATATCCCAGGTGAATTCCTGTGGAGTCGTTACCACAGTTTATGATTATAGATGTAGTCATTTATCTTCCTCCCTAGACTGTTAGTGATATGAGACCAAGGTCTGGGTCCATCTTTGCTCCACAGTGTCTCTAGAGCTTAGCACTTAGTTGACACATCTTAGTTACTCTTCGAATATTGTTGAATGAAGGACCAGAGAGAGGAAACTCGGCTATCATACTGTCTGTCCATAAGTGCTTCTGAGGTGTCTCTAGTGAGACTAGTCATTTAGATTCTAATTAAGTTGTTCTCACTGTCAATGTCCTCACTTATCACTTTCTAAGCTGATCAGTAGCTTGTTGTTGTCAAGTTCTTTGGCTTCTTTGCTCTTACATTTCTGAGATTGACATGGCCTAAGTATATTTTCTCTTTGGCCCACCCCCTTTCCCCCAAGATACAGTTGTTGGCTATTTTGGAGGGTCTCTTGTTTCTTTGTTGATCTCTGTCTTTTTTGTACAATAGCTCAAGGAAGAATTTGGAGCAATGTTTTTCTCCCTCTAAACATACCTAGAGGGTTGAGACGCCACTAGGTTACATGGTGAAATCAGCCACGGCTTGACATACAAGGATTGGAAATTTACATTTCTGACGTGGATCTCCCATTTTTTTGCAGTATGATTTTGGTATCTTGCATGGACTTAAAACTTTATTTTGTTTTAAATCGAAATACTATGATAGTAGATACCTACCTACATGTATATAAAATACTCGAATAAAATAAAACAAAAATATGCTTCTATTTGGATTCATTATTCTTTTCCAAATTTTCTCTATGTTTCCCCGGACTTCAGGACTCAAGTCTGATGCCAGTCTACCCGTTTTCTATCTTTCTGTCATTTCTGTCTATCTTGACCTGGCTAGCAGGCCATGCTGCTCTGGTATCTACTAAACTCATCAGCAAAAACTATTGTCAATACCTTTTTGCCTTGCAGCTCATGTTCTGAACTCTGCCATCTCAACATTTTTGCCTTCTATTTCTAGCCATTTCCAGCTTGTAGGTTCTGCAGCTGTCTCACTTTAAAAAACGTTTTATTGAGATACAATTAATACTATAATAAACTATGCATATTTAAGGGGTGTAATTTGATGAGTTTTGACATATATACATCTATACTTATGAAACCAGCATCATGATCAATATAGTGAACATGTGCATCAGCCCAAAGTTTTCTCATGCCCCTTCATAATCCTCCTGTTGTCCTTCCCCAGATCCCAAATCCACAAAACCACCAATCTAATTTCTGCCACCAATCTAATTTCTGCCACTAGTTAGCATAGTTTGGACTTTTTATAAATAGAATCATACAGTGTCTATTCAGTTTCATCTGGCATCTCATAATTATTTTCAGATTCATTCATGTTGTGCTTTATCACTTCCCTTGTGAATGGAAATTTGGATTGTCTTGTTTTGAACTGTTTTGTTTTGGCCTATTAAAAATAAAACTATTATGAACGTTGGCTCACAAATATTTGTATGGGTGTATATTTCTTTTGAATAAATATTCAGGAGTGCAATGGCTGGATTATATGCTAGAGATATGCTTCAATTTTTTAAGAAGCTGCTAAACTTTTTTTCCAAAATGGTTGCACCATATTGTATTTCCACTTGCAATGTTTGAGAGTTCCAGTTGCCCCACATTCTCCCCAAAACTTGCTATTGTTAGTCTTTTTAATTTTAATAATTCTCAGAGGTAAATAGTGGTATCTCATTATAGCTTTAATTTGTATCTCCTTGAGTTTTAAGAGTTCTTTATATGTTCTGGATACAAATGTTTTATCAGACATGTGCTCTGCAAAGATTTTCACCCAGTCTGTAGTTTGTTTTTTCATTCTTTTAGCAGTATCTTTTGATGGGCAGACGTTTTTCATTTTGATTAAGTCCAACTTATCAATTTTTTAATGGATAGTGCATGTGGTGTCATATCTAAGAAATTTTTTGCATAATCCAAGATCAAAAAAGTTTTCTCTCATGTTTTCTTCTAAAAGTTTTATACTTTTAGATTTTACATTTAGGTCTATAATCTTTGAGTTACTCTTGTATATGGGGTGAGGTATGAACCAAAGTTCATTTTTAGGGAGAGGTTGCTTCTTATTTTATAGTCTCATGCTTATACCTTAGGCTTGATACTTGGGACCCCTCCTTGATGGTTAATAGTTACACTGATTACAGTTGGTTACACATTTATTATGTACTGGTTACAGCTGCTCTGGTCGATACTTTGCTGAGTAGAGCTTAGCCTTAGGACTAAACTTCATGATGATGGTTGGGGCCAAGCTGTGGCTTGGCTAGCTTTGGCCCCATGGCCAGGGTCCACATGGAGCCTTCTTTGAGTCTAACTGATCGTTGTTGTTTTCTTTTTTTTATTGCTATGTACCCCTCTTGATCTAACCTATTTTTCTTTAAGTGCTCATATCACATCTCTGGATTTATTACAGCAAGGAGGTAACATTTATACCTCCTCTCTTCTATCTAATATGTGCCTCACTGAGAGCCACCTCTATAGTCAGTCACTCCTAGATTCTCATCTCAAATACCAAACCAAAGTCATTTAAGTCAGTCAGTTCATTTATCCAATGTTTGTTGAGTTTTACCACATGCCATGCAAACTGCAACAAAGGCGGGCTCCATCCCTGCTATCATGCACCTTATAGCCCAGTGGTGGATACAGAAAAATAAATAGGCTAATATGGAATGGTGAAATTAGTGCTAAAATGGTGGAAATTATAGGGGCTTCCGTTAATCAAGTCTCCTCTTTTGAATTGTCCCCACCTTCAATTACAACTTGGTTGCTTGTTCTTAAGGAGAGCATCTATCCATGATTTTTTTCTTTGTCTGATCATCTAATGAATTTGGACCCTTCCAAAGAGCAAAATGCCATTTGCGCTCATACAAATTCTGCAAGAGGTAAAAAATTTGGTTCTGAATTGTCTAGTTAATGTCACTGCCATCTGATTTTTGGCTGTGGGCAAGTAGCCTTACCTGTGAATTGAAACTTGTATAATTCCTGTAGGAATTCTTTTGCTTTTGCCTCTGAATGCTTTTCCAATGAGCTGCATGTAAAATTCTACCTTTCTTAGAATTTATAAGACTGTATGTCAAATCTTGCTCTGTCATTTGCTGTGTGACCCACCCCTATTTTTTTGTGCCTCAGTTTTTTATGTATAAATTGAGAGTTTCAAGTTTTGATTCTAAAATGCTACATGCTTCACTTTAAAAATTACTTAAAGCTTACCTCCCTTATTCAGACCACCTCCCCTCCATCTCTGGCCACTCCTATAATCCAGTAGCCACTTTATATGTGAACATAATTATATATAGCCATCTAGCTATCTACAAGTATTTCTACTTCAGATATTTTGCTGTCTGGTTATATGAAAATTTTCCCAAAGACTGTAAAAATATACAGTCAGTAGTTTGTTCTTTTCAATTTGATGTATTTCCATAACCTTGGCATGTAATATATGAAAAAGATGTTGACCAAGTGATTTTGTTCTAATCGCTTCATGTATGTATAAAAGAATTCCTTAGTAGTCCAACAGATTTGGGATTTCAGATAAGCAGTTTACACTTTTGGCCCACTTAATTGCTTTTTCATTGGACATGAAGATTGAGGGCCTGAACTGTCCTGCTGAATCAGTTCTCCCTTCAGTTCTGCTTGTGTGGAGCCTCACCTCTGAGCTCCCACTTGGCTAATTCCAGTGAAGTCTCACTGGGAGCATGGCAAGAAGAGACGAGTGATGCAAACAGGCCTGAGAGCTTGAGGGCTGCTGGTGACTGCGCCATTACCCAGAAAGTGCAGGTTAATGTGGAGGAAGGGAGGAAACTGTGGGAGGCAGTAAAGCAAACCCAACAACACCCATTAGAAAGAACAGTCATGCAGCATTGAGATCAGGAAAAGGGTTAAGGGTCAAAAAGTCTGAGAAACTCCCCCCATTCCCTAATCAAGGAATGCATGCGAGAGACAGGAATAAAAGAAACAGCAATAGAAAGAATGCTGAATTAATTCATGTGGATTTGGCTCTCACAGTGTGGCCCCGAGTCACCTGATGGGTCTTTAAATCCTTGCAGTACAAACAACCCATGCTGGTGGGAAGGATGTGATCAAGTGGCAGCAAATAGGAGGCATGCTGCACTGCTCCTAGTAAGTGCTGTGTCAGATGTATGTAAACGATCAACTTGCCATATGCAAATAACTCCATTATAGAATAGAATATTAAGTGAGATCAGAAAGCCCAGAGAGAATTACGTGCTAATTCAGAGAAGGAAGAATTCAATGTCCATTCAAGTGCGAATGTATATGTTGAACCCAGAAAGGCTTTATGAAGACATGGAATTTGAAGTCAGCCTTGTAGAACTGGAAAAATTTTGTCAAGCCAATACTGTAGGAGTAAGGCAGAAATAGTAATAGAAAATGGAAGGGAAGTTAGAAAATGAGAGAGTGCTTAGAGAACATCCATAGTTTAGTTTGGCCAAAGGATAGATAGGATATGGGGTAAAAAGACATAAGATTTTAATGGTAGGTTAAGGACAACTCATGAGGACTCCCAGATGTTGCCTATGGCTTTTTTTTTTTTTCCTTTTTTTCTTTTTTGAGATGGGTTCTCACTTTAAAGTCCAGGCTGGAGTGCAGTGGTGTGATCTCTGCTCACTGCAGCCTCAACCTCTGAGGCTCAGGAGATTCTTCTACCTCAGCCTCCTGAGTAACTGGGACTACAGGTGAATGAGTGCTACTACACTCAGGTAATTTTTTGCATTTTCTTGTAGAGATGGGGTTTTGCCATGTTGCCCAGGATGGTCTCAAACTCCTGGACTCAAGTGATCCGCCCACCTCGGCTCCCAAAGTACTGGGATTATAGGCGTGAGCCATTGTACCCTGTCACTACTCATGACTTTGTTTCTCCATTTGTTCCCACTTTCTCAAAGGTATTTTACTGCTTGCCTCTATCTGGGGCCTCAGTACAGAGCCAATCTGGTGGGAATATGTGAAAGCCTTCCTTGTCCATTTGGGTTTGGATGTACATCATGTTCCCATTCTTAGAGTCTGGAAATCCAGCCTCACTAGACTCCAAAATGCCTATGCTGTTTATCCCTAAGTCTCCTTGGCCGCCATATGGCTCAGAGCCTGCCTCCACCGCTAGTGCCCAGCCAGCCCCTGCGTCACAGAACTGCTTATGGTCTCAAGTCCCCATGTTCACCAATGGGAGTGTCTACGTGCTTCCTTTTCCATACTCTGCCCACTTGCTGTGCCTAGTAGCACAATGCCCATCTAGAAATGGGTCCTAATCCATGTGAGCTGGATCCTGGAATTCTGCATAGTTCTCAAGAGGGCTCTCACCCCTTCTCTCTAGACTGGAACTTACACCCGTAGACTAAGAGTTCCCACATCTGTGTAGCTTCTTGGCTGGATTTGTTCCTGCTCTGTGCTGAATTGCTAATTTGATGTTTTGATATTGATCATTTACAGAATTAGGAATAAAAATCTATACCAGGTCTCAGACATTGGACCTACACATACTGGTAGCCTCTTAGTTCATCAATGCTCTTGGCCACCTTCTACTCTAAAGAGCAGATCTCTGTTCAGCCTTGGCCTCTTATACTTCCCACCAGTTCCTCAGGCTTAGTGGCAAAGTCTACCTGAGATGCAGCATCAAGTGATTTCCCATTGTCTACTAACTTATTGCACATAAGGTTTACTCACATGGGGTTTATGTTCCATGAGTAACTAAGCTTCCATCTTCCACCATTTTTATATAGGAAAAATCAACTTCAGGAACAAACATGGCATTCAAGACTATATCATATAGAATTTGTTAGAGGCACAAAGCAGAACTTGACTCTGGGGAATTTAAATATAGGGCACATATTGAAAGGATGTCAGAAGGTTACAATAATAATGAGTGTCAGGCCTCTGAGCCCAAGCCAAGCCATCGCATCCTCTGTGGCTTGCACATATGTACCCAGATGGCCCGAAGTAACTGAAGAATCACAAAAGAAGTGAAAAATGCCCTGCCCTGCCTTAACTGATGACATTCCACCATAAAAGAAGTGTAAATGGCCGGTCTTTGCCTTAAGTGATGATATTACCTTGTGAAAGTCTTTTTCCTGGCTCATCCTGGCTCAAAAAGCTCCCCCACGGAGCACCTTACGACCCCCACTCCTGCCCACCAGAGAACAAACCCCCTTTGACTGTAATTTTCCTTTACCTGCCCAAATCTTATAAAACGGCCCCACCCCATCTCCCTTCGCTGACTCTCTTTTCGGACTCAGCCCGCCTGCACCCAGGTGAAATAAACAGTCATGTTGCTCACACAAAGCCTGTTTGGTGGTCTCTTCACACGGACGCGCATGAAATTTGGTGCCATGACTCGGATCGGGGGACTTCCCTTGGGAGATCAATCCCCTGTCCTCCTGCTCTTTGCTCCATGAGAAAGATCCACCTACGACCTCAGGTCCTCAGACCAACCAGCCCAAGGAACATCTCACCAGTTTCAAATCCAGTAAGCAGCCTCTTTTTACTCTCTTCTTCATCCTCCCTCACTATCCCTCAACCTCTTTCTCCTTTCAATCTTGGTGCCACACTTCAATCTCTCCCTTGTCTTAATTTCAATTCCTTTCATTTTCTGATAGAGACAAAGGAGACACATTTTATCTGTGGACCTGAAACTCCGACACGGTCACAGACTAGGGAAGGCAGCCTTCCCTTGGTGTTTAATCATTGCAGGGACGCCTCTCTGATTATTCCCCCAGGTTTCAGAGGTGTCAGACCACACAGGGATGCCTGCCTTGGCCCTTCACCCTTAGCGGCAAGTCCCACTTTTCTGGGGAAGGGACAAGTACCCCAACCCCTTCTCTCTGTGTCTCTACCCCTTCTCTGCCTTTCTGGGGGGCGAGAAACCCCCAACCCCTTCTCCTTCACCCTTAGTGTCAAGTCCCACTTTTCTGGGGGAGGGGCAAGTACCACAACCCCTTATATCTCTGCACCCTGATCCCTTATTTCCGCACCCTGACCTCCTATATCTCTGCACCCCGATCCCTTATTTTCGCACCCCAACCTCTTATATCTCTGCACCCTGATCCCTTGTTTCTGTGCCCCGACCCCTTTCCTGCTTTTCTGGAGGGTAAGAACCCCCAAACCGCTTCCCTCTGTGTCTCTACTCTCCCTTTTCTTTAAACTTGCCTCCTTCACTATAGGCAACCTTCCACCTGCCATTCCTCTTCCTTCTCCCTTAGCCTGTGTTCTCAAAAACTTAAAACCTCTTCAACTCACACCTGACCTAAAACCTAAATGCTTTATTTTCTTCTGCAATGCCGCTTGACCCCAATACAAACTCGACAGTAGTTCCAAATAGCCAGAAAACGGCACTTTCAATTTTTCCATCCTGCAAGATCTAAATAATTCTTGTTGTAAAATAGGCAAATGGTCTGAGGTGCCTGACGTCCAGGTATTCTTTTACACATTGGTCCCTTCCTAGTCTCTGTGCCCAATGCAACTCATCCCAAATAGTCCTCCTTTCCCTCCTGCCTGTCCCCTCAGTCCCAACCCCAAGCGTCACTGAGTCTTTCTAATCTTCCTATTCTACAGACCCATCTGACCTCTACCCTCCTCGCCAGGCTGAGCTAGGTCTCAATTCTTCCTCAGCCTCTGCTTCTCCACCCTATAATCCTTTTATCACCTCCCCTCCTCACACCTGGTCTGGCTTACAGTTTCGTTCTGCGAGTAGCCATCCCCCACCTGCCCAGCAATTTCCTCTTAAAAAGGTGCCTGGAGCTAAAGGCATAGTCAAGGTTAATACTCCTTTTTCTTTATCCGACCTCTCCCAAATCAGTTAGCGTTTAGACTCTTTTTCATCAAATATAAAAAACCCAGCCCAGTTCATGGCTCGTTCGGCAGCAACCCTGAGATGCTTTACAGCCCTAGACCCTAAAAAGTCAAAGGGCCATCTTATTCTCAATATACATTTTATTACCCAATCTCCTTCCGACATTAAATAAAACTCCAAAAATTAAATTCCAAGCCTCAAACTCCACAACAGGACTTAATTAACCTCGTCTTCCAGGTGTACAATAATAGAAAAAAGTTGCAATTCCTTGCCTGCACTGTGAGACAAACCCCAGCCATATCTCCAGCACACAAGAACATCCAAATGCCTCAACTGCAGTGGCCAGGCGTTCCTCCAGGCCTGCCTCCCCCAGGAGCTTGCTACAAGTGCCAGAAATCTGGCCCCTAGGCCAAGGAATGCCTGCAGCCTGGGATTCCTCCTAAGCCGCGTCCCATCTGTGTGGGACCCCACTGAAAATAGGACTGTTCAACTTACCTGGCAGCCACTCCCAGAGCACCTGGGACTCTGGCCCAAGGCTCTCCGACTGACTCCTTCCCAGATCTTCTCGGCTTAGCTGCTGAAGACTGACACCGCCCAATCGCCTTGGAAGCCTACAGGACCATCACAGACACTCTGGGTAAGTCTCACAGTGGAGGGTAAGTCCGTTCCCTTCTTAATCAATACAGAGGCTACCCACTCCACATTACCTTCTTTTCAAGGGCCTGTTTCCCTTGCCTCCATAACTGTCGTAGGTATTGACGGCCAGGCTTCTAAACCTCTTAAAACTCCCCAACTCTGGTGCCAACTTAGACAGTACTCTTTTAAGCACTCCTTTTTAGTTATCCCCACCTGCCCAGCTCCCTTATTAGGCCGAGACACTTTAACTAAATTATCTGCTTCCCTGACTATTCCTGGGCTACAGCCACACCTCATTGCCACCTTTCCCCCCAGTTCAAAGCCTCCTTCACATCCTCCTCTTGTATTCCCCCACCTTAACCCACAAGTATAGGATACTGCTACTCCCTCCTTGGCGACTGATCATGCACCCCTTACCATCTCATTAAAACCTAATCACCCTTACCCCACTCAACGCCAATATCCCATCCCACAGCACGCTTTAAAAAGATTAAAGCCTGTTATCACTCGCCTGCTACAGCATGGCCTTTTAAAGCCTATAAACTCTCCTTACAATTCCCCCATTTTACCTGTCCTAAAACCAGACAAGCCTTACAAGTTAGTTCAGGATCTGCGCCTTATCAACGAAATTGTTTTGCCTATCCCCTGCTGTGGTGCCAAATCCATATACTCTCCTATCCTCAATACCTCCCTCTACAACTCATTATTCTGTTCTGGATCTCAAACATGCTTTCTTTACTATTCCTTTGCACCCTTAATCCCAGCCTCTCTTCACTTTCACTTGGACTGACCCTGACACCCATCAAGCTCAGCAAATTACCTGGGCTGTACTGCCTCAGAGCTTCACAGACAGCCCCCATTACTTCAGTCAAGCCCAAATTTCTTCCTCATCTGTTACCTATCTCGTCATAATTCTCATAAAAACACACGTGCTTTCCCTGCTGATCGTGTCCGATGAATCTCCCAAACCTCAATCCTTTACAAAACAAAAACTCCTTTCCTTCCTAGGCGTGGTTAGTGCGGTCAGAATTCTTACACAAGAGCCAGGACCGCACCCTGTAGCCTTTCTGTCCAAACAACTTGACCTTACTGTTTTAGCCTAGCCCTCATGTCTGCGTGCAGCAGCTGCTGCTGCCCTAATACTTTTAGAGGCCCTCAAAATCACAAACTATGCTCAACTCACTCTCTACAGTTCTCATAACTTCCAAAATCTATTTTCTTCCTCCTACCTGACACATATGCTTTCTGCTTCCCGGCTCCTTCAGCTATACTCACTCTTTGTTGAGTCTCCTACAATTACCGTTGTTCCTGGCCAGGACTTTAATCCCGCCTCCCACATTATTCTGGATACCACACCTGACCCTCATGACTGCCTCTCTCTGATCCACCTGACGTTCATCCCATTTCCCCACATTTCCTTCTTCCCTGTTTCTCACCCTGATGGCAGTTCCACCAGGCCTAATCGCCACTCACCAGCAAAGGCAGGCTATGCTATAGTATCTTCACATCTATCACTGAGGCTACCGCTCTGCCCCCCTCCACTACCTCTCAGCAAGCTGAATTAGTTGGCTTAACTCAAGCCCTCACTCTTGCAAAAGGACTACGCGTCAATATCTACACTGATTCTAAATATGCCTTTCATATTCTGCACCACCATGCGGTCATACGGGCTGAAAGAGGTTTTCTTACTACACAAGCTTCCTCCTTTAATAAAAACTCTACTCAAGGCCGCTTCCAAAGGAAGCTGGGGTTATTCACTGCAAGGGGCATCAAAAGGCGTCAGATCCCATTGCTCTAGGCAACGCTTATGCTGATAAGGTGGCTAGACAAGTAGCTAGCTCTCCAACTTCTGTCCCTCACGGCCAGTTTTTCTTCTTCATATCAGTCACTCCCACCTACTCCACTGCTGAAACTTCCACCTATCAATCTCTTCCCACACAAGGCAAATGGTTCTCAGACCAAGGAAAATATCTCCTTCCAGCCTCACAGGCCCATTCTATTCTGTCGTCATTTCATAACCTCTTCCATGTAGGTTACAAGCCTCTAGCCCGTCTCTTAGAACCTCTCATTTCCTTTCCATCATGGAAATCTGTCCTCAAGGAGATCACTTCTCAGTGTTCCATCTGCTATTCTACTACACCTCATGGATTGTTCAGGCCTCCTCCCTTTCCTACTCATCAAGCTCAGGGATTTGCCCCTGCCCAGGACTGGCAAATTGACTTCACTCACATGCCTCGAGTCAGAAAACTAAAATATCTCTTAGTCTGGGTAGACACTTTCACTGGATGGGTAGAGGCCTTTCCTACAGGGTCTGAGAAGGCCACCACAGTCATTTATTCCCTTCTGTCAGACATAATTCCTCAGTTTAGCCTTCCCACCTCTATACAGTCTGATAACAGACCAGCCTTTATTAGTCAAATCAACCAAGCAGTTTTTCAGGCTCTTAGTATTCAGTGAAACCTTTATATCCCTTACAGTCCTCAGTCTTCATGAAAAGTAGAACAGACTAATGGTCTTTTAAAAACACACCTCACCAAGCTCAGCCACCAACTTAAGAAGGACTGGACAATACTTTTACCACTTTCGCTTCTCAGAATTCAGGCCTGTCCTCGGAATGCTACAAGGTACAGCCCATTTAAGCTCCTGTATAGACGCTCCTTTTTATTAGGCCCCAGTCTCGTTCCAGACACCAGACCAACTTAGACTGTGCCCCAAAAAACTTGTCATCCCTACTATCTTCTGTCTAGTCATACTCCTATTCACCGTTCTCAACTACTCATACATGCCCTGCTCTTGTTTACACTGCCGGTTTACACTGTTTCTCCAAGCCATCACAGCTGGTATCTCCTGGTGCTATCCCCAAACCGCCACTCTAAACTCTTGAAGTAAATAAATAATCTTTGCCGGCAGGACTATGCTGAATCTCCTTAGGCACTCTCTAATCAGATGTCCTGGGTCCTCCCAATTCTTAGACCTTTTATACCTGTTTTTCTTCTTCTCTTATTCCATTTAGTTTTTCAATTTATACAAAACCATATCCAGGCCATCACCAATAATTCTACACGACAAATGTCTCTTCTAACAACCCCGCAATATCACCCCTTACCACAAAATGTTCCTTCAGCTTAATCTCTCCCACTCTAGGTTCCCACGCCACCCCTAATCCCGCTCGAAGCAGCCCTGAGAAACATCGCCCATTCTCTGTCTCCATACCACCCCCCAAAAATTTTCACCGCCCCCATACTTCAACACTATTTGGTTTTATTTTTCTTATTAATATAAGAAGGCAGGAATGTCAGGCCTCTGAGCCCAAGCCAAGCCATGGCATCCCCTATGACTTGCACGTATATGCCCAGATGGCCTGAAGTAACTGAAGAATCACAAAAGAAGTGAAAAATGCCCTGTCCCGCCTTAACTGATGACATTCCACCACAAAAGAAGTGTAAATGGCCGGTCTTTGCCTTAAGTGATGACATTACCTTGTGAAAGTCTTTTTCCTGGCTCATCCTGGCTCAAAAATCTCCCCCGCTGAGCACCTTGCCACCCCCACTCCTGCCCACCAGAGGACAAACCCCCTTTGACTGTAATTTTCCTTTACCTGCCCAAATCTTATAAAACGGCCCCACCCCTATCTCCCTTTGCTGACTCTCTTTTCGGACTCAGCCTGTCTGCGCCCAGGTGAAATGAACAGCCATGTTGCTCACACAAAGCCTGTTTGGTGGTCCCTTCACACGGACGCACATGAAAATGAGCAGGCTGGAGGAATAAGATTGAGTGTGGGAAGGGTAAGGTAACACCAAAAGGTTAGGATTAACTAAAACTACAAGGCTGGACCTGTGGCAGGAACTTGAACTCGTAGTTGGGTTCCTCCACTGGTATTGATATGACTTCCATTTCTTTTGACCGTGTGTTAGTCTCCGAAGATTCAAAATTACAAAAGAGTATCCACCGCTTAACTATCCCCCAGTATGAGGTGTCTGAGAGGAGACTTGCGTAGTCAGCTTCCACAGTGAGAGGCGAGCATCTGTCATACCAGACCCCTATTAACTCCAATAGGGATGGCACCAGGTTCAGGAGACAGAAGAGAACTAGAGTCATCAAAGAAGACCTGAGTGTTTACTAGCCAGAAACTTACATACAAAGCGGTTCAGTGGCAGCAGGCTGGACAGAACTGCAACCGCTTGTGCAAAGCATGCAGTCCATACAGCATCTTCACTTAGCACCGTCCCCCTAACAATCTCCATCAAGCAACCTTCATTTAACCCAAGACTAAAGGCCTTGATACCCTGTATGGCCCACATTCTATGATACGGGCTGGGGGCTCAGGTGCTCCTCACAGACAAGGAATGGATCTCCATGTTGCCCACTCCTGGATCCTTTAGCTTGGAACCCCAAACACATATTCAGGTGTGAGTGCCACACAGGGCAATCCTCAGGGTATGCTCAAGTCAAATTACTGCTGTCAGGTGCGTCTACCACACAGCATCCACAGTTATTGTCCCAGGAAGACCCCACACAATGTGGAAGAAGTGATTTCCTAAACTGAAACAAAGACGTTATTAGGAAGGGGAAATGGGTATTGTGTTGACAAAAATATGTATCTTCAAATATCCTTTCTCTAGTTTTTTTCTATTACTGCTTCAGACCTCATACTTTTTAAGTCTTGAAAAGACATTTTGTGAATTGGTTGACAAAAACAGTCACTAAAAAATGTTTTCTGACTCTGTCCCCACCTTCCCTACACAAACTCCAAATGTGCATGGTCCTCCCAAATGGCTCTGGGAGGGCCCCAGTGGCATTCAACGTGTGCTCTGAAAGCTGGCTTTGTACTTCAGGGGCTTCGTCTTTGCTTTTTCCTCATGTTCTAAAGGTCTTTGATTGTGTCTTGGTAGATACTAGCATCAGAAGTGGAAGCTCTGATGTCAACATTATTTATTCTACACCCTAGTGATGGCTGCTGTCAGAGCCACCAGTGCTGTGACTATGGCTGTCACCAGTGCTGTCACCCCTATTGTCACCAATGGTGCCTCTGGTTCCCAGTGACCCACAAAGATACAGAGAAATGTTCCCTTTATTGTTTTTCCTTTTCCATTGCTTCCCTTCTTCATGTATCTTGTGCTCTCAGGATCCTCTTTCTCCTCTGAAGATGGGTCAACCCATTGTCTTTGAAACACATTTCTGGGCCTTTCAACGTTTTTTATGTTGGGTTATTTACCAAGGAACATCTACTACATCTACTCTACGCAATTCCCCGAACTGGCCATTCAATTCCCTTCCTTTGTCCTTTGTCTTTCTCTTCCCTTTTCCCAGAATATCATTCCCAAACTGTATTCACCTGCAGAGCTCTGATTAATCCTTCAATCTCATCTAACCCAGACTGGAATGATTAATTGCAGTCAATCCACATTCTATCTCATAGCCCTCAGGGCAGTATATTGTATATTGAAATGATCGGTTTATATTTCTGTCTCCCCACCTAAACTCTGAGCTTCTTGAGGGCAGGACCTGGGTTTATTTATTTCTCTCTCTCATGTATCTTGCTGTCTGGCACATAAAGACCTTGGATACTCTTATTCAGTCATTTAGTACTGAAATTTAAGATTTAAAAAATCTCCTGTCAAAACACCTAAGCAGCTCAGTTCCAGAGGAGTGTCTGTAGGGAGATAATAAATACCATATGCTTTCCATCTGTGGTGAGGAGGATGGCAAGAGGAGGGTTGTTTAAAGTTGATGTGTATCAACCCATTTTTAACAGCACCTCATAGGAGCCACCTGTTTCTGGGCCCCCTCTTCCCCCCAACTTTTTTTTTTTTAAGTCGAAGTCTCCCTCTGTCACCCACTCTGGAGTGCAATCTTGGCTCACTGCAACTTCTGCCTCCTGGGTTGAAGCGATTCTCCCACCTCAGCCTCCTGAGTAGCTGGGATTACATGTGCACACCACCACGCCTGGCTAATTTTTGTATTTTTAATAGACATGGGGTTTCACTATGTTGGCCAGGCTGGTCTCGAACTCCTGACCTCAGGTGATCTGCTCACCTTGGCCTCCCAAAGTGCTGGGATTACAGGCGTGAGCCACTGTGCCCAGATCCCCCAATTGCTAATCCCTGCCTAGTCTCCCAGCTGGCCTCAACACCCTCTGAAAACACCATGTGTTTGGAAACCACTCAAAATAACCATAACCAATGGATGACTATGGCAGCAACAAAATACTAGTTTTTTCCCCTCCATATATCAAATAAAACATCATGAAAGATATCTCCATAGCTTTGGATAAAATGGAATAAGATAAGCAATTTGAAATTTCAACTTACGAAAATTTCCTAAGGAAATAAAAAATTTCTATTAAATATTAGTCTTTTGGTAGAGCCTGTGTCTCCCGAGTGGCTGGGATTACAGGTGTGCACCACCACGCTCGGCTACGTTTTGTATTTTTAGTAGAGACGGGGTTTCCCCATGTCGGCCAGGCTGGTTTCAAACTTTTGACCTCAGATGATCTGCCTGCCTCAGCCTCCCAAAGTGCTGGAATTACAGGCATGAGCCACCGCGCCCAGCCTCATTATCATTATATAAACAAGCTCTGCTGTCCCCCTTTGTATATCTTTTTCTCTCCTGGTCATTCTTATAGCTAAGAAGCATCATTTCTAACTATTTTCAGAAAAAAAATACTCTTTAGTCTATTGGGTATTTCATGCAAAAGCAAACATTACTTTTTGTTTTATTTTCTTTTTTTACAACTGTAGCAAATGTGGGATCAGTGGCCAGATTGAGGAAGATATTTTGATTTACTTCTCTTCCTAAGACAGTTTTCAGGCATTGTCGTTGGTGGGAAGCAGATGAAACTAATTAAAGACTGAGTTTTGCAGAAGGTTTGAAGTAGAGAAAGTACAAAGTGTGAATGATTTGGCTCTAGGGAGACCAAGGACAACGAAATTTGCCTACAGGTGCAGCTTACAGGTGCTTATGTGCTTTATGTGGACTGTGGGCTTAAAGCAAAGATGGCAAATCATAGAGGTGGTAACAGGTATCATTATTTTCTTTCTCCCTTCCTTCCCCTCCCCTCCCCTCCCCTCCCCTCCCCTCCCATTCCTTTCTGTCTCTCTCTTTTTTTTTTTGAGATGGAGTCTGCTCCGTCATCCAGGCAGGAGTGCAGTGGCGCAATCTCAGCTTACCACAACCTCTGCCTCCCAGGTTCTCAGCCTCCCGAGTGGCTGGATTACAGGTGTGCACCATCACGCCCGGCTAAGTTTTGTACTTTTAGCAGAGACGGGGTTTCCCCATGTTGGCCAGGCTGGTTTCAAACTTTTGACCTCAGGTGATCTGCCTGCCTCGGCCTCCCAAAGTACTGGAATTACAGGCATGAGCCACCACACCCAGTCTCATTATTATTTTTTTCTTGATGAACTCTTTGTTATCAGAAAATACGTTCAAGTTACAGTCTGGGAAGGGCTGTATCACCTTCCTACTTTTCCTCTTCTGTGTGAAGCATGCACTCAGAATCCTCACTACATATTATCTGGTACCACACATATTTTTATGACCTAAAATTGGGCTCTAAGGCATTTCAACACACACACACACTATATATATACACATACTATATATATACTATATATATACACACACACATATATATGATATATATGTATATATTTATTTATTTATATATAGTGATCTTCTGTCTATTCTTTACCTGTGCCACCCTGTTCAGGAAGCCCTGTGTTGCCCTGTTCAGGAAACCTTGTGTAATAAGAATAATTGGTTTCAGTGTTGGAAAGGGTCTTTAAAAGCTGCCCACCCGAATGACCTCTCTAATGCCTAAATCCCCTCTGCCACACTCCCCCACAGTAAACATGGAGCTTCCTTCTGAATTATTCCAGTTCAAACAGGTCATTCCAGGAGGCCTCTTCAACTTGGGGCAGGGCAGATGAGCTCTCAGAGTTAAAGAGGTCTTCCTAATACTGAGATTAAAATCCTCCTCTGTAATTTCCACTGGCTAATTCGAATCAGTTAAGCCTTCTGGGGTCATACAGAAGGCATACAGGCCCCTTTCTAGAGGACAACTCTGTTTATATCTAAAGACTGCTCTGTAGTTCATAATGTTTTTGAAAATTGTTTTTTGAATAAAATATCTCACTGTTCTTAATAGCATTTTATCTGTATGGAGGAAACATAACTGGATGTTTCCTCTGTACATATACCCTGTATATCTTGGATCTCCCCAGATTCCACTCCCAGCTCTTTTATTTGTTGGTGTTGTGAAAATAGGCAAATCTCCTTACTCTGAAAGCCTGTTTATCATAAGATTAAACATAATGCCAATTTCATGGGTATATTTTTAGAATTCATTTATTCAATAAATATTTATTGAGTGCCCATTAGGCTGGGAATAAAATAATAAACAAAGCAGACAAACACTTCTACCCTCTTGAAACTTAGATTCTCTGAGGGTAGGGGACAGAAAATAAATAAAATACAGAGAATGTTGATTGGCAAAAGTACTACAAAGAAAAGCAAAGCAGAAAAGTGGGGATGGGGAATACCAAATTGGAGACTTGCAATTTCAGACAGGGACTAAATGACATAGTGTGCACAACTGCACTTTGTAAACTGTAGAAAGCTGGACATGTAGGACCTATTATTTCTATTGTGTAGTGTTCTCGCTCCCCCGTGCTGGTCACTTTTCTCTGGTCATATTCATTTGCGTATTTCTCTCTTAATGTTTGGTGTCTGGAACTGAGTCTAGCACCCCAGGTGTAGTTAGACCAACTCAGGGTACTACACTGATTTTGCCCTATCTACTTTCGAAAGGATTTTAGGTAGCTTATAATCAACTAAAAATCTAAGGCTTTCTCCTTGATTTCATCCTTGAGCATACGTGTCTGCCTGGGATGCTTACCCAATGGTGGGGCAGTAAAGCCAGCTTTAGGAACAGGAGTGGGCAGCTTCCCACATCGTTGAATTTTAGATCTCGCTGTTCCTACCCTCATCCATTGAGCCAAACCTGAAGTTTTTGCAAGAGAGAGGGAAGTTTTCATTTCATAAGAAATTTGTGTCCTTAAAAGCACGTTGCCCCAAATAGACACATTTCTGATGTGGAAGAATTCAAAATAATTTATATGTATATAAATGTATATAAATACTCTGATCTCAAGAAAGTGGACTATAAGTCACCACTTGTTAAGTGTGAGATTCACAGAGACCTCCTGCTAAAGAGAACAGTACAGAAAGAAGAGAACCCAGCACAACTTCACACTGGGCAAACCTGACAAATACTACTTCACTGAGGCAATCGGGATCAACATCAGCAGTCACAAATGATGTTGATATGATGGACCCTTGAAATGATTCAATAAAAAATGCCAATTTCCCTCTGTAGTCTTCCTTCCAAAACCTCATGCCCCTAGTCTAATCATGAGAAACACATCAGACAAATTCCATTATAACAATATACCAACCAGCATTCCTCAAAACTGTCCAGGTAATCAAAAACAGGGAATGTCTGAAAAAGTGTTACAACCCAGAGGCTCCAGAGAAGACATGATTACTAAATGTATTGTGGAGTCTTGGATGAGGTCTTGGAGTAGAAAACAGACATTAAATAAAAGCTAAGGAAATCTGAATAAAGTATAGATTCTATAGATTCTAGTTAGTAATAATGTATCATTATTGGTTTGTTCATTGTAACAAAAGTACCATGCTAATGTTAAGATGTTTACTGGGCATGGAGTATATAAGAACTCTGTCCTACTGTGATGGCTAATTTTATGTGTCAACTTGGCTGGGCTTTGGGTGCCCAGATATTTAGTCAAAAATTATTCTGGGTGTTTCTGTGAGGGTGTTTTGGATGAGATTAACATTTAAATTGGTGGATTTTGAGTCAAGCAGATTGCCTTCCATAATGTAGATGGGCCTCCTCCAATCAGTTGAAGGCCTGAAAGATTGGCCTCCCTGAGCAAGAGAGAGTTCTGTAGCATACTGTCTTCAGACTTTACCGGTGACATCAATTCTTCCTGGTTCATACAGCAGACTACCTTTAGATTTGAAGTGAAATGCAGCTCCCCTGGGTTTCCAGCCTGCTGGTCCACCCTATGAATTTTGGATTTGCCAGCCTCCATAACTGCATAAGCCAATTCTGTTTAATAAATTTCTTTCTGTGTATGTATTCACGTCCTATTGGTTCTATTTCTTTGGAGAACCCTGATTAATACAACTACTTTTACTACTTTTCTGTAAATCTATATCCATTCTAAAATAAAGAATTTATTTAAAAGATAAATTTTTAAAAGTGAGTAGCCTTGAAAGAGGCAGCACACTGATTTAAATGTATTCCAAGCTAAATTTACTCTGAATTCCAGTTTTTTTCTTGGAGCTTTAGTGTAGGAAAGTATCAAAGGGAAAGTATAAAAGACCTTAATTCCTGTTTTTCCCGTTGACACTTTCCTATACTAAAAGAACATGAATCCCATGTTCATAAATCCCTTTCTTATTAATAAGTCAGCTTCTCAGACATTCTGATAGATTATATTCCTAGACAGTAGATATAAGCATACTGGAGTCTGAAAAAAATTCTACATTGTGAGAGAAGGTGTCAGGCCACTTATCAGGCACAGGTTTCCAGAGGGAACATGTGATTGCTCTCCTTTGTCCCTGCTCCCTTCCCTTCCTTATCCTTGATTCCCAGAGGGAGCCCACAAACCCATAACTGTTTTCCATAGTATTCTAGCTCCCAATCCAAGAATGGAGGTATATGGAAGCAGATGAAGCTAAACTATGGTATGGGAAGCTGACCCTGAGTGAAGAATCCGCGTTACTGTTGAGGCTCTGCCCTGAGGATCTCTGTGACATGGCAGAGCTCACTGTGGCCCCTGACACTTCTTCATCTGTGGGAGTCTGTGATGGGGTAAGAGGGCATTTAGTAATAGGTAATTAATGAAGTTCAATAAAAAGTCTGAAGAAGAAATGGCTAAGATTCTCATTAATGATTCTTTAATTTTTTGTAATATGCATTAGAATCTTTCCAACTTAAGTCTTTCCAACTGGAAATGCAATAATATGAGATTAATTTTGTTTTTTAAAAAAAGAGGCTAGAAATGAAACAGGGCATTACAGGGATGCTTTAAATAGTTTCTCTGTTGAGTTCTTCAGCTCACACTAGAGAAAAGTTGAGGAAGGAATATGAAATGTGTGAGAATTAAAGGGCTGCAGAAAATAAAAATTTATGAGTTTCTAGGGCAGTCTCTCTTTTATGCACACACACACTTACACACACACACATTCCAAAAATAAATACTGATAGGTGTTAATGTCACCTAATGGGCACACAGAACTGAAAGAAATGTTTATAATTCTGACCTCCATGACTCCAGTCAGCTCAGTCCTTTAGTGTTTAATATTGTTTCCGAGTTTGTGCTGTTAAATCAAAAGGTTATCTATAATACATCTGGTGCTATTAATGCAGAAGAACAGGGATATTCAGAAGACATTTATTCATTATTAATATAGATAATAAAGTATCATTTATGAGGTTTCAGATGAGATTTTTATCATCAAAAGCTTAAAAAGGGAAATTTATTTTTGCTTCGGGACAGACATGAGAGGGATCCATAATGGGAAATGTGAGAGTCAACACAAAACTGTCGGATTCACTCTGTTTCTGAAGATGGCTGATACTTTATAGCAACAGATTAAAAAGAAAATAAAATCTTGTGCTTTAAATTTCTATTGACAGCGACTTCATGATTTATTCTAGGTTTGTCCTTTATTGAGATGTCTTGTTGATGTTCTCTGCTTCTTTCTATTACATTTGTGGTCTTTGATGGCTTATGTAAATTGAATGAATGAGGAATTAATCAAATTTTACAAAATATTAGGGACTGTTGGCAAATAAACAAAGGACCAAGTTAGCTCCAGAATCTTAACAAACTAAGCAAGAGCTATGACTCCTCTAGATTTTATTGAACACAAGAAGTAATGAGAGAGGGTGGCTTGAAAATATACTATTTTGGAGAAAGGTGATATGACATTGGGGGACCTGGAAGAGCTCTTAGGTGTGGAACATAGGATTACTGGAATTGCTATTACCTTATGCTGTTGGAGCTGATCAAAGTGGACGTTAAATGGATTTTTAAGGGAGTTGAGATTTTCAGAATTTCTCTGACCTTGAATTTGCAAATACACACAATGAACCAATTCTCTAACCAGTTACGGTAGGTGATGTATTGGAATTTGGGTTTCGAATTCATAAGTGAGAAATAGAAAACTAAGGATGTCCTACATAGTATCAGCTACATACCAAGTGATCAGGATATGTTTGCTGACTAAATGAACATGTCTTGTTAAGTCCAGGTATCACAGTTGAAGTTACCTTGTACCAAAGGACAGTGAGGATATTCCAAAGGCATTTATTTATTACTAATATACATAATTGAAAACCATGTGTTTGGGATTTCAGATGAATTATCTTCATTAAAGAATAAAAAAGGAAGATTTATGGACAAAAAGGCCCCAGGTTAGCCTGATTTTAATATTAGCTAGCAATTTCAGGACTAAAAATGGAATAAAACTCTATAAAATCATACATTGCTCCCTCTATACCTGCTTCATTAGGGTAAAGGGCAATTGGAGATCAAGTCCAATATCCTACTCAATAAATATGCAACCAAAACAAAAGTCATGGACTATCTCTAGCTCCGTATCAGCCCATTTGTGCGTGGAAAAAAACCCCCTAAACGTAGCCATGAAGCATCGAAGATAAATGTGGATCATTCAAATATATTGTTATGAGATGGGCGAGTGCCGTGAAGGAGCCTTGAATGGAGCCTTTGTGTTGGGCGTAGGCTTGGCTCTCAACACTCATCCATCTGTCAAATGTCCCCACATGTGCTGAAGAGGCTGGCAAGGTAAAAGCAGATTTTCTAGACATCCTTGCACTGATATTCCAAGTGAGATTTAGGTTTTGAAAATCAGGTGAGCTTATGTAAAACTTGGAAGAGGCAAAGCTGCTCTTGTGTTGTTTGTTCCTGGCAACGCCATCATGGTGGCAGTTTGGTTTCTCTGTTGTTCTCAGAGATCTCGGACTTCGGTCACTAGCTGTGTTGGTTTGGAAAGCCAAAGAACCATCATATCCTTGGGAAGGGAAGATTATAGCAGGCATGGCAAGGTCCTGGAATGGGAAACAGAAGTGTTAATTTCCTCCATGTGTTAGTGGGGGCGTGGTTCTGGAACTGGCTAAATTTTTAATTCCTCAAATTATTTTTTAAATATATTTTTATTTTTTAAATCGACACATAATAATTGTACACATTTATGGGGGGGTACAATGTGGTATTCCAATACATGTATGTGTACTGATCAAATCATTATAATTTGCATATCAATTACCTTAAACATTTATCATTTCTTTGTTGTAAGAACATTCAAAATCCTCTTTTCTATCTATTTGAAATATATAGTACATTGTTGTAACCTACTGTGATTAGGATATAAGAACTTATTCCTCCTAACTGTAACATTGTACCCATTGACTAACATCTCCCCCTCTCTGCCTTTTCCCTATTCTCCCCCATTGCTGGTAACCACTATTCTACTCTCAACTCTTAAGAGATCATATTTTTTGGATTCCATATGAGTGAGATCATGCAGTATTTGTCTTTCTGTGGTTGGCTTATTTCACTTAACATAATGTCCTCTAGGCTAATATATGTTGTTGCAAACGACAGGATTCCATCCTTTCTTATGGTTGAATAGTATTCCATTGTGTATATATACCACATTTTCTTTGTCCATCATCTATTGATGGGCACCTAGATTAATTCCATGTCTTGGTTATTGTGAATAGTGCTTGGTTATTGTGAATAGTGCTGCAATAAATGGGAGATTATAGATGTACATACTGATATTATTTCCTTTGGACATATACCCAGTAGTGGGATTGCTGGTTCTTATGGAAGAGCTATTTTTAACATTTTGAAAAACCTCCATACTGTTTTCCATAATTGCTGTACACATTTACATTCCCTGCAGCAGTGTATATGGGTTCCTCTTTCTCCACATCCTTGCTAGCATTTGCTATTTTTTTTTGTCTTTTTGATAGTAGCCATTCTAACTGGGGTGAAATGATTTCTTATTGTGGTTGTGATTTGTCTTTATCTGATGGTTAATGATGTGAGCATTTTTCATATACTTACTGGCCATTTCTATGTCTTCTTTGGAGATACATCTATTTAGGTGTTTTGCTCATTTAAAAATCAGATTATTTATTTTTGCTTTTGAGTTTGAGTTCCTTATAAATTCTACATATTAATTCCTTGTCAGATACATAATTTTCAAATATTTTCTCCTATTCCATAGGTTGTTTCTTCACTGTGTTGTTGGTTTTCTTTGTTGTACAGAAGCTTGTTATTTTGATGTAATTACATATGTTTGCTTGTGATTTTGAGTTCTTGTAAAAAAAAAAAAAAATCCTTGCCTAGACCAATGTCATGTTTCCCTGATGTTTTCTCTTAGTAGTTTCATAGTTCCGGGTCTTATATTTGAGTCTTTAATTCATTTTGAGTGGATTTTTGTACATGGGGACAATTAGGGGTCCAATTTTATACTTGCACATGTGAATATCAAGTTTTCCCAGCACTATTTGTTGAAGAGACTGTCCTTTTTCCCTTGTGTGTTCTTGGTGCCTTTGTAAAAATTCAGTTGACTGTAAATGCATAGATTTACTTCTGGGCTCACTGTTTTGTTCTATTGGTCTACATGCCAATACCATGCTGTTTTGGTTACATGGTGTATAGGTTTGTAGTATATTTTGAAATCAATAGTGTGATGCCTCTGGCTTTGTTCTTTTTGCTCAGGTTGCTTTAGCTAGTCAAGGCCTTTTGCAGTTCCATAAAAATTTTAGAATTGCTATTTCTATTTCTGTAGAGTGTCACTGGAATTTTGATAGGATCACATTGAATCTGTATATCACTTTGGATAGTGTGGACATTTTAACAATATCAACTCTTTCATGGACATGAAATAGCTTTCCATTTATTCATGTCCTTTCCAATTTTTAAAATTAATATGTTATAGTTTTCATTATAGAGATCTCTCAGTTTTTTGGTTAGATTTATTCCTAGGTATTTTTTTGTAGTAAATGGGATTGATTTCTTGATTTCTTTTTCACATAGTTCACTATTAGCATATATAAACATTATTGATTTTTTAAGGCCTGTTTCATTTTATTACACTTTGCTTAATTTTGCTTCACAGATACTGCATTTTGATAAATTGAAGGTTTGTGGAGCGCTGCATTGAGCAAGTCTATTGGTACCAATTTCCAACAGCATGTGCTCACTTCATGTCTCTGTGTCACATTTTGGTAAGTCTCATAATATTTCAAAATTCTTCATTATCATTATATCTGTTATAGTGCTCTGTGATCTGTGATCTTTGTTTTTAAAATCTTATTTTTAAAAATTTGTATATATTATCATGGGGTACAAGTGCAATTTTGCTACATTGATATATTGCATTGTGGTAAAGTCTAGAAACATTACTGATTTTTCTATGTTGATTTTATATTCTGCCATTTTACTGTATTTGTTTATCAGTTCTAATAGTTTTTTTCTGGAGTCTTTGGGATTTTCTAAATATAAGATCATATCGTCTTCAAACAGGGACGATTTAATTTCTCCTCTCCAATATGGATGCCTTTTATTTATTCCTCTTGCCTAACTGCTCCCAGTACTATAACTGGTAAAAGTGGTCATCCTTGTCTTGTCTCAGATCTTAGAGGAGAGGCTACAACTTTTCCACATTTAGTATAATGTTGGCTGTGAGTTTATCATATATGGTCTTTATTATGTTGAGATTTTTTTTTTAACATGCCATTTAACTGGCAGAGGTGTGCTTCTTTTGTGCCTAATTTGTTGAGCGTTTTCATCATGAAAGAATGTTGACTGTTGTCAAATGCCTTTTTGATATCTATTGAAATAATCATATAGTTGTTGTCATTTATTCTGTCTGTTGTGGTATATCACATTTATTAATTTGCATATGTTAAACCATCCTTGGGATGAATCCTACTGAATCATGGTGAATGATCTTTTTAATGTGCTGTCAAATTCTGACCACTAGTATCTTGTTGAGAATCCTTGCATCCATGTTCATCAGGAATATTTGCTTGTAGTTTGTTGTTGTTGTTGTGTTTTTGTTTGGTTTTGGTATCAGAGTTATGCTGGCCATGTAGAATGAATTTGGAAGCGTTTCCTCCTTTTCAATTTTTAGAATATTTTGTGAAGAATTGGTATTATTTCTTTAAATATTTTGCAGTATTCTGCGGTAAAACCATCAGGTCCTGGACTTTACTTTGAGGGGAGACTGTTTATTATGGCTTTAATCTTGTTACTTATTATTCATCTGTTTAGATTTTCTATTTCTTCTTGATTCAATCTGGACAGGTTGTATGTATCCAGGAATTTATTCATTTATTCTAGATTTCCCAATTTGTTGGTATAAAATTGTACATAGTAGCTTCTTTTTTAATTTTTATTTCTTCTAAAAAACACACAGGATACATGTGCAGAACGTGCAAGTTTTTTACACAGGTATACATGTGCCATGGTGGTTTGCTGCATCTATTGACCCATCCTCTAAGTTTCCTCCCTTCACCCTCCACCCCACAACAGGCCCTGGTGTGTTTTGTTCCCCTCTTTGTGTCCATGTGTTCTTAATGTTCAACTCCCACTATAAGTGAGAATATGTGGTGTTTGGTTTTCTGTTCCTGTGTTAGTTTGCTGAGGATGATGGCTTCCAGCTTCATCCATGTCTCTGCAAAGGACATAACCTCATTCCTTTTTATGACTGCATAGTATTCCATGGTGTATATGTACTAAATTTTCTTTATCCAGTCTATCATTGATGGGCATTTGGGTTGGTTCTATGTCTTTGCTATTGTAAATAGTGCTGCGATAAACATATGTGTGCATGTGTCTTTATAGTAGAATGATTTATATTCCTTTGGATATATATACCCAGTAATGGGATTGCTGGGTCAAATGGTTTTTCTGGTTCTGGATCCTTGAGGAATCACCACGCTGTCTTCTACAATGGTTGAACTAATTTACATTCCTACCAACAGTGTAAAAGCGTTCCTATTTCTCCACAGCCTCACCAGCATCTACTGTTTCCTGACTTTTTACTAATCACCATTCTGACTGGCCTGAGATGTTGTCTCATTGTGGTTTTGATTTGCATTTCCCTGATGATCGGTGATGTTAAGCTTTTTTTTCATATGTTTGTTGGCTGTGTAAATGTCTTCTTTTGAGAAGTGTCTGTTTGTATCCTTTGCCCACTTTTTGATGGGGTTGTTTGTCTTTTTCTTGTAAATTTGTTTAAGTTCCTTGTAAATTCTGGATATTAGACCTTTGTCAGATGGGTAGGTTGCAAAAATTTTCTCCCATTCTGTAGTTTGCCTGTTCACTCTGATGATAGTTTCTTTTGCTGTGCAGAAACACTTTAGTTTAATTAGGTTCTATTTGTCAATTTTGGGGATGATAGTTTCTTTTGCTGTGCAGAAACACTTTAGTTTAATAAGATTCTGTTTGTCAATTTTGGCTTTTGTTGCAATTGCTTTTGGCGTTTTTGTCATGAAGTCTTTGCCCATGCCTATGTCCTGAATTGTATTGCCTAGATTTTCTTCAAGGGTTTTTATGATTTTGGGTTTTACATTTAAGTCTTTAATCCATTTTGAGTTAATTTTTGTATAAAGTGTAAGGAAGCGGTCCAGTTTCAGTTTTCCCAGCACCATTTACTGACTAGGAGATCCTTTCCCCATTGCTTGTTTTTGTCAGGTTTGTTGAAGATCAGATGGTTGTAGATGTGTGGTGTTATTTCTGAGGTCTCTGTTCTGCTCCATTGGTCTATATGTCTGTTTTGATACCAGCACCATGCTGTTTTGGTTACTGTAGCCTTGTCATATAGTTTGAAGTCAGGTAGCATAATGCCTCCAGCTTTGTTTCTTATGCTTAGGATTGTCTTGGTTATACTGGGTCTTCTTTGATTCCATATGAAATTTAAAATAGTTTTTTTCTAATTCTGTGAAGAATGTCAATGGTAGTTTGATGGGAATAGCATTGAATCTATGAATTACTTTGGGCGGTATGGCCACTTTCATGACATTGATTCCTCCTATCCATCAGGACGAAATGTTTTTCCATTTGTGTCCTCTCTTATTTCCTTGAGCAGTGGTTTGTTGTTCTCCTTGAAGGTGTCCTTCATAGCCCTTGTTAACTGTATTCCTAGGTATTTTATTCTCTTTGTAGCAATTATAGAATTGTAGAAGTTCATTCATGATTTGGCTCTCTGTTTGTCTATTGTTGGTGTAAAGGAATGCTTGTGATTTTTGCACATTGATTTTGTGTCCTGAGACTTTGCTGAAGTAGCTTATCAGTTCACGGAGTTTTTGAGCTGAGATGATGGGGTTTCCTAAATATAAAATCATGTCATCTGCAAACAAACACAATTTGACTTCCTCTCTTCCTATTTGAATACCTTTATTTCTTTCTCTTGCCTTACTGCCCTGGCCCAGAACTTCCAATACTGTATTGAGTAAAAGTGGTAAGAGAAGGCATCCTTGTCTTGTATGGGTTTTCAAAGGGAATGCTTCCAGCTTTTGTTCATTCAATATGATATTGGCTGTGGGTTTGTAATAAATAGCTCTTATTATTTTGAGATATGTTCCATCAATATCTATTTTATTGAGAGTTTTTAACATGAAGGGATGTTAAATTTTCTCAAAGGCCTTTTCTGCATCTATTGAGATAATCATGTGGTTTTAATCTTTTGTTCTATTTATGTGATGGATTACCTTTACTGATTTGCATATGTTGAACCAGCCTTGCATCCCAGGGATGAAGCCAACTTGATCGTGGTGGATAAGTTTTTTGATGTGCTGCTGGATGCAGTTTGCCAGGATTTTATTGAGGATATTTGCATCAATGTTCATCAGGGATATTGGCCTGAAATTTCCTTTTTTTTTTTTTTTTTTTTTTGAGATGGAGTCTTGCTCTGTCACCCAGGCTGGAGTGCATTGGTGCGATCTCGGCTCACTGCAAGCTCTGCCTCCCGGGCTCACACCATTCTCCTGCCTCAGCCTCCCAAGTAGCTGGGACTACAGGCGCCCGCCACCATGCCCAGCTATTTCTTTTTTGTATTTTTAATAGAGACAGGGTTTCACTGTGTTAGCCAGGATGGTCTCGACATCCTGACCTCGAGATCCGCCTGCCTTGGCCTCCCAAAGTGCTGGGATTACAGGTGTGAGCCACCACACCCAGCCGAAATGTCCTTTTTGTGTGTGTCTCTTCCTGGTTTTGGTATCAGGATAATACTGGCTTTATAAAATCAGTTAGGGAGGAGTCCTTCTTTTTCAATTGTTTGGAATAGTTTCAGAAGGATGGGTATGAGCTCCTCTTTGTATTTCTGGTAGAATTCAGCTGTGAATCTGTCTGGTCATGGGCTTTTTTTGCTTAGTAGGCTATTAATTACTGCCTCAATTTCAGAACTTGTTATTGGTCTATTCAGAGATTCAAGTTCTTCCTGGTTTAGTCTTGGGAGGCTATATTGTCCAGGAATTCATCAATTTCTTCTAAGTTTTCTAGTTTATTTGCATAGAGGTGTTTATAGTATTATCTAATGGTAGTTTGTATTTCTGTGGGGCCAGTGGTGATTCTCCTTTATCATTTTTTACTGTGTCTATTTGATTCTTCTCTCTCTTCTTATTAGCATAGCTAGTAGTCTATTTTGTTAATTTCTTAAAAAAACACCTCCTGGGCTGGGCGCAGTGGCTCACGCCTATAATCCCAGCACTTTGGGAGGCTGAGTCAGGTGGATCACGAGGTCAGGAGATCGAGACCATCCTGGCTAACACAGTGAAAACCCATTTCTACTAAAAACACAAAAAAATTAGCTGGGTGTGGTGGCGGGTGCCTGTAGTCCCAGCTACTCGGGAGGCTGAGACAGAAGAATGGTGTGAACCTGGGAGGCGAAGCTTGCAGTGAGCCGAGATTGCGCCACTGCACTCCTGCCTGAGTGACAGAGTGAGACTGTCTCAAAAAAAAAAAAAAAAAAAAAAAAGCCCCTGGATTTATTGATTTTTTTGAAGGGTTTTTCATGTCTCTATCTCCTTTAATTCTTCTCTGATCTTAGTTATTTCTTGTCTTCTGCTACCTTTTGGATTAGTTTGCTCTTGCCTCTCTAGCTCTTTTAATTGTGATGTTTGGGTGTTGATTTGAGATCTTTCTAGCTTTCTGATGTAGGCATTTAGTGCTATACATTTCCCTCTTAATACTGCTTTAGCTGTGTCCCAGAGATTCTGGTATGTTGTCTCTTTGTTCTCATTGATTTCAAAGAACTTCTTGATTTCTGCCTTAATTTCACTATTTACCCAGGAGTCATTCAGGAGCAGGTTGCTCAATTTCCATGTAATTGCATGGTTTTGAGTGAGTTTCTTAATCCTGAGTTCTAATTAGATTGTACTGTGGTCTGAGAGACTGTTATGATTTCAGTTCTTTTGCATTTGTTGAGGAGTGTTTTACTTCCAATTATGTGGCTGATTTTAGAATAAGTGCCATGTGGCACTGAGAAGAATGTATATTCTGTTGATTTGGGGTAGAGAGTTCTGTAGACATCTACTAGGTCCACTTGATCTAGATTTGAGTTCAAGTTCTGAATATCCTTGTTAATTTTCTGTCTCGTTGATCTGTCTAATGCTGACAATGGGGTGTTAAAGTCTCCGACTATTATTGTGTGGGAGTCTAAGTCTCTTTGTAGGTCTCTAAGAACTTGTTTTGTGAATCTGGATGCTCCTGTATTGGGTGCATATACATTTAGAATAGTCAGATCTTCTTGTTGAATTGTTACCTTTATCATTATGTAATGCTCTTCTTTGTCTTTTTTGATCTTTGTTGGTTCAAAGTCTGTTTTGTCAGAGACTAAGATTGCAACCCCTGCTTTTATTTTTGCTTTCCATTTGCTTGTTAAATTTTCCTCCATCCCTTTATTTTGAGTCTATGTGTGTCTTTGCATGTAAGATGGGTCTCCTGAATACACCACACACTGATGGATCTTGACCCTTTGACCAACTTGCCAGTCAGTGTCTTTTAGTTGGGGCATTTAGCCCATTTACATTTAAGATTAGTATTGTTATGTGTGAATTTGATCAGTCATCATGATGCTATTTGGTTATTTTGCACACTAGTTGATGCAGTTTCTTCATAGTGTCATTGGTACTATGGTACTAATATGGTATGGAAAACATATTTTCGTGTGTTTTTTGTGGTGGCTGGGACTGGTTTTACCTTTCCATATTTAGTGCTTCTTTCAGGAACTCTTGCAGGGCAGGCCTGGTGGTAATGAAATCCCTCAGCATTTGCTTGTCTGGAAAGGATTTTATTTCACCTTCACTTATGAAGCTTAGTTTGTCTGGATATCAAATTCTGGGAGGAAAATTCTTTTCTTTAAGAATATTGAATATTGGCCCCCAATCTCTTCTGGCTTATAGAGTTTCTGTTGAAAGGTCCACCATTAGTCTGATGGGCTTCTCTTTGTAGGTGACCTGGCCTTTCTCTGTGGCTGCCCTTAAGAGTTTTTCCTTAATTTCGACCTTGGAGAATCTGATGATTATTTGTCTTGTGGTTGATCTTCTTGTGGAGTATCTTAGTGGTGTTCTCTGTATTTCCTGAATTTGCATGTTGGCTTGTCTTGCTAGGTTGGAGAAGTTCTCCTGGATAACCCTGAAGTGTGTTTTCCACCTTGTTTCCATTATCCCCATCTCCTTCTGGGACTCCAATCAATTGTAGGTTTGGTCTTTTTATGAAGTCCCATATTTCTTGGAGGCTTTGTTCATTCCTTTTCATTCTTTTGTCTCTATTCTTGTCTGCATGCCTTATTTCAGCAAGGTAGTCTTCAAACTCTGATATCTTTTTTCTGCTTGGTTGATTCAGCTGTTGCTACTTGTATATGCTTTATGAAGTTCTCTTGCTGTGTTTTTCAGCTCCATCAGGTCGTTTATGTTCCTCTCTAAACTGGTTGTTCTAGTTAGTAATTCCTCTAACCTTTTATCAATGTTATCTTAGCTTCTTTGCCTTGGGTTACAACATGCTCCTTTAGCTCAGCATAGTTTTTTTATTATCCATCTTCTGAAGCCTACTTCTGTCAATTCGTCCATCTGATTCTCCATCCAGTTCTGTGCTCTTGAAGGAGAGACGTTGTAATCATTTGGAGGAAAAGAGGCACTCTGGCCTTTTGGGTTTTCAGCATTTTTTGTTGATTCTTTCTCGTCTTCATGAGTTTGTCTAGTTTTGGTCTTTGAGGCTGCTGACTCTTGCATGGTTTTTTTTTTTTTTTTTTTTTTTTTTGGCAGCTTTTTTGTTGTTGATGCTGTTGTTGTAGCTTTCTGCTTGTTTGCTTTTCTTTCAATAGTCAGGTCCCGCTTCTGTAGGGCTGCTGCAGTTTGCTGGGGATTCACTTCAGGCCCTATTCATCTGATTTACTCCTGTGCCTGGAGATATTACTCAAGGAGACTGGAGAATAGTAAAGGTGGGTGCCTGCTCCTTCTTCTGGGAACTCTGACCTTGAGGGGCACCAATCTGATACCAGTAGGATCACTCCAGTGAAGGGTGTCTGACAACTCCCGTTGGAGGGTCTCACCTAGTTGGGTGGCACAGGGAACGCCATTTAATGAAGTACTTTGCTCCTTGTTGGAGGGGGTGTGCTTCCCTGGGGGGAAACCCACTCATCTGGGCAGTCTGGATTCCTCAGAACTACCAGGAAGGGAGGCTAAGTTGGCTGGTCTACAGGGACTGCGGCCACCCCTCCTCCCAGGGGATCAGGCCCAAGTAGATCCAGATTCTGTCCCTGAGCCTCTGGCTGGTGTTATTGGCTTTCCTGCAGGGAGGCCCTGCCCAGTGAGGAAGGATGGGTCAGGGTAAGACCTGAAGAGGTGCTCTGGCTGCGGACTGCCATTGCCGGTGTGTTGGGCTGTGGGGACAAGTCTCGGGACCAAATCTAGCCTCCCTGGCTCCAGCAGTGGAGAAGCGCAGCCTGGATCTATAGAGATGGCTGCCACCCTTCCCCCACCTAGGGATTTTAGCGAGTTACGCAGTTGCGAGTCCCAGTACTGGCTGCTGCCCTTCCTCCAAGGAGCTCAAACTGCTTAGACAGCAGGCAGCTGCAGCTGTGGTGCTGGTCACCCCTCTCCCCAGGAGCTGGGTAGGCTTAAGTAGATTCCAGCTGAGAGGCTGTGAGAATCTGCATGTTTCCAGGGTTGGGAGGCTAGGCCCGGGTGGCGTGGGTTCGTGAGTGGGATCTTCTAATCTGTGGGTTGCACAGTTCCATGGAAGAAGCACAGTTTCCCTGGCCGTGTAGCACGCTCACTCACCACCTCCCTTGGCTGGGGGTAGGGGGTACTCCTACCCCATGTGGTTCTCAGGTGGGCCGACGCATCACACTGTTCTTCCTTCTCTCTGTGGGTCATACCAGCCTTCTAGTCAATTTTGAAGAGGGAACCTGGATACTTTGTTCGGTGATGAGGGATTCACACACTTATAGTTTTTTTTTGATGGGAGCCTCTGAATGCCACTGCTTCCAGTCGGCCATCTTGGCCCTGCCCCCGTAGTAGTTTCTTATAATCCTTTTTATTTCTGTGTTGTCAGTTGTAATGTCTCCCTTTTTATCTCTGATTTTATTTATTTGAGTCTCCGCTTTTTTTTCTTAATCTGGCTAAGGGTTTGTCAATTTTGTTAATTTTTTTCAAAAAAAAACTATGTTTTGTTGATCTTTTATATTATCTTTTTAGCATCTGTTTTATTTGTGCTCTGATCTTTATTATTTCTTTCCTTATAGTAATTTTGGGTTTAGTTTGTTTATCTAGTTCTTTGAGATGAATTGTTAGGTTGTTTATGTGAGATCTTTCTTCGTTTTTGATGTAGGGCATTTTTTGCAATAAATTCCTCTCTAAGGACTGCTTTGCTGAATCCTCTAAGTTCTGGTATGCTGTGTTTCCATTTTCAACGATCTCAAAATTTTTTAAATTTATTCGGTGACCCATTGTTTAGGAGTATGTTAGTTAATCTCCATGTATTTGTACAATTTCCAAAGTTCTTCCTGTTGTTGATTTCTAGTTTTATTCTATTATGGTCAAAAAAGATACTTAACATAATTTTTTTAAAATTTGTTAAGACTTGTGGCCTAACATATGATCTATCCTGGAGAGTATTCTATGTGCAGATGAGAAAAATGTGAATTCTACAACCATAGGCAAAAAACCAAAAAACAGAGACCAAAAAGCTTGACCTAAGCCTCATATTTTATATTTAAAAATTTTTTTAAAAAGGATCACAGGCTTAAATGAAAATGTAAAATTGTAAAACTTTTAGGCAGGGCAAGGTGGCTCATGCCTGTAATACCAGTCCTTTGAGAGACCAAGTTGGGAGAATTGCTTGAGGCCAGAAGTTCAAGACCACCCTGGGCAACATAGTGAAACCCCATCTCTCCAAAAAAAATTTAAAACATTAGCCGGCTGTGGTGGCTCATGCCTGTAGTCCTAGGTACTTGGAGGCTGAGGGAGGAGGATCATTTAAGCTCAGGAGTATCAGGTTACAACAAGCTATGATAACACTATTGAACTCTAGCCTGGGGCGACAGAGAGAGACATTGTCTCTATAAACAACAACAATGATAATGACAACAAAAACTTTTAGAAAAATAACGAGAGAAAATCTTTAGGATTTAGGGTTAGGCAAAGTGTTCTTATACCTGAGACCAAACGTGATTCATAAAAAGAAGAGTAGATAAATTAGACTTCATCAAAATTAGAAATTTTGCCTGCAACACTCTCTCTTATGATGAAAAGACAGGTTTCAGACTGGGGGAAATACTTGCAAACCACATGTTCAACAAATGACTATGTCTAGACTATCTCTTCAGGGCTGGGATATATAAATAAATCTCAAAACTCAACAGTAAAACTCTGGGCATGGTGGTAAGCACCTGTAGTCCTAGCTACTTGGGAGGCTGAGGCAGGAGGATTGCTTGAGCCCAGGAGTTTGAGGCTGCAGGGAGGTATGATTGCACCACTCCAGCCCTGGGGACAGCATGAGATCCCATCTCTAGAACAAACAAACAAACTACCTCAACAGTAATAAACATTTCGATTAGAAAATGGGCAAAAGACATGAAGAGTTATGAATAAATATTTCATCAAGCAGGATCACAGATGGAAAATCACCTGAAATTATGTTCAAAATCACCAGCCATTATGGAAACCAAAATTAAAACCATTAGAAAGGCTAAAATAAATAAAATAAAATAAAATAAAAGGCTAACATTAAATGCTAGCTAAGGTATGGAGAAACTGGATCTCTCATACAGTAGGAATGTAATGGTGCAGCCACTCTGAAAAAGTTGGGCAGTTTCTTAAAAACCTAAGCATGCAACTACTGTATGACTGAGTGATTGCTGTCCTGGGCATTTATCCCAGAGAATTGAAAACTTACCTTCACAAAACATTCTGAATTTCTTTAAGCAATTGTTTATAGAATCTTTATTCATAATATCCTGAAACTGACAATAACCCATATATCCTTCAATGGGTGAATGGTTCAACAAACTGTGGTACGTTGATGCCATAAAATATTTCTCAGGAATAAGAAGAACTATGAAAAGAACATGAAACACACTATTAAAATACAACTTGAGGCCGGGCGCAGTGGCTTATGCCTATAATCCCAGCACTTTGGGAGGCCGAGGCAGGTGGATCACCTGAGGTCAGGAGTTTGAGACCAGCCTGGACAACATGGCAAAACCCCGTCTCTACTAAAAATCCAAAAAGTTAGCCGGGTGTGGTGGTGGGCACCTATAATCCCAGCAACTTGGAGGCTGAGGCAGGAGAATGGCCTGAACCCAGGAGGCAGAGGTTGCAGTGAGCCAAGATCACGCCATTGCACTCCAATGAAGGCAACAAGAGCAAAACTCCATCTCTCAAAAAAAAAAAAACCAAACAAAAAATAACAAAAAAACAACTTGAATAAATTTCTAGAGAATTATACTGAAAGGGAAAAAAGTCAATCTCAAAAGGTTTCACACACTATGTTATTCCATGTATATAATATCCTTGTAATTACAAAAATTATAGAGATGGAGAACAGATTAGTATTTGTAGGAGTTAGGAAGAGGATGGGGATGGCAGGGCGATGGAATGGCTATAAAAGGCTAACACAAGGGATTCTTGTGGTGATGAAAGTATTCTATATCTTGAGAGTGTCAAATTGCCTTCCATAAAGAGTATTCCAGTTTATATACCTGCCAATATTGTAATGAATATGCCAAATATTCCCATGTCCTAGCCCCCCCCCCACCCAATGTATTATATCATACTTTTTGACTTTTGACAGTCAGATCATTGGTAGTGGTATTGTTTTCACGTGTATTTTACATGATCTGTGAATATCACTTCAACATTTTTTTTCTCATGTTTAAAAGTCATTTGTGTTTCTTTTTCTCTGAACTGCCTACAAATTTTGAGCTCATGGGGAAGCTCCCTGTCAAGAAACTGGTTTCCTTAAATGGTCTCACCCACTGCCACCCCGTCTCCCTCCACACACACATACATCTTCTCTTTCTCATTAGGATAGTTCTTGATTTTATAATTAAGTTTTACCTCTGGTGCCTCTTGGAATCTCGAAGCAAGTGGTATATTTTCCTGCCAAAGAGTGGATTACTGAGAATAAATAGCTCGACCCTATTTATTTTTCTATGTCACACCTATTGAATTCTATCATACTACAATCCCACAAGAATTATCAGGACATATTTCTTTTGCGTTCCCTCTCTGCTTCTATTTTGAAGTTAATTTAATTTATCATTTTTCTGTAGTGGGTGTTAAGCTCTTTGAGGTGGATGACCCTGTCTTTTCATCTCCTGCTCTCACTGCCTTGCACGCAAGGCCTGCGTCTTGGAAGCCCTCGGTTGATATTAGTCCACTAGTGACTTTCCTGCAACATTCATCCTTGGGAGAGACCTTGAGATGTGTTTAGCTGACATTAGGAAGCCACAGCTTTGGGAGTGGCTAGCTTCTGTTTCTGCCCTGGCAAACTAGTTCTAGGATAAAGATTTAGAGAGTCATGGAAGTTGCTTCACAAAATGAATGGAAGTTTTGTTGGTTTGGTCACTTCTGATGTCTTTCTAGTCCCATTTGTTTGCTGTCCATTGTCCTCAGGCTGTCTTCACTCTCTTGAAAACCTGCTCTTAGCAAAGGACTTGATAAGTTCATTCACACTGAAGTCCAACTGACTGATAACAGTTTAGATGAAGAGTTTGCATGGTAACCTATTCAAAATCTGAAGCTGAGCAATGAAGCTGTAATGCTGATATTTCATGATATAGATGGCAAGTACGAGAGTTAAGTGTTTGGCCAAGCAAAAGTCTTACATTCTAGAAATCTGAACATGGAGATAGCATGAATTTTCTCTACTCCTGCACAAGACTCTGGTCCCTCTTTTGGGCCATGGAGGAAGCGAACTTCTAAGCAAGCTAAGCAGATGTAGCAGTGGTGCACAGGGTACCATTTATGCATTCTGGTCTACATCATAATAGATGCACCAAGGAAGGTGGTAATCGTTCATTTTAAAAACTCTCCTGTTTTATTATACTAATTGATGCAACTGATGATGTTTCTCTTCCTTAATAATGGTGACATTCATTTAGTATCTCCATATTAACTAGTAGCTTCCAACTTATACTAACAGCATTTTTAGAAAAATCTATTAAAATTAAGAAAGGCTCAAGAAAAACAAAAAGAATAATTCCATTATAAAATAGAGCTTATTGTTGTAGACATTGATGGACTATCTTAGTCCATTAGGACTACTATAACAAAATACCATAGACTAGGTGGCTTATAAACAACAGAAATTTGTTTTTCATAGTCGGGCTGGGAAGTCTAAGATCAAGGCACTGGTAGATTTGGTGTCTGGTGAGGGTTGGCTTCCTGGTTTATAGATGGTGCCTTCTTGCTGTGTCTTCACATGGAAGGGAGTGGCTAGCCCTCTAGGGCCTCTTTTATAAGGGCACTGATCTCATATGTGGGCTTCACCCACATAACCTAACCACCTCCCAAAGGCCCCACCTCCTGATGCCATCATCTTGGAGGTTAGGATTTCAATGTGTGAATTTTGGAGGACTATAAACACTCAGTTCACTGCACAAACTATCATTTCCCTCTTTCTCTTTCTATTTTCATGTAGCTATTCCCTTTATTATAAATGCAATCTTCCTTTCTGCCACTGACATTTCTTAGCTTTAATTGATTTTCTTGACAGCATTTTCCTATTCTGGTTCTTCTTCCATTGTTCCATTTTCCAGATACAATCCTGTTTTTTATTTACACAGCTTTTCTTTAAAGCCTTTCATAAAAATTCCAGCAATTGTTTCTGGCTCTCTGCCTCTTCCAGAGAAATTGTAATTTGCAAAGGCTTAATTAGGGTCTCTTAGGACTCTCCACACTTTAGGATTTTAATATGTACTATTAGCACACGGTAGTCCTCAGGTTTCTTAGCTCTTCCAAATTTTCTTCCCCAAATCTATATAGTCGTGGTTTCTTAAAACATTTCTTTCTAAAAGAAGTCTGAAAAAAAACCAGATAAACATTATTATTATATCAAAGTTGCAAGCTCTTTCCACACCACCATTTATAATTGTTGTTTTAAGTTTTTAAAAAAGCAAATGCTGAAATTCATTTGAATACTGTGTTCATAATAAGGAACCATTTTAATGATCACATATGTTGTTGTTTTAAGGGCCCATTTTATAATTGAAAGAATACACTCTAGCCTAGACTATCTTGGGGATTTGATTCATGCAATTCCTTCTTCATTATGTACTGAGCTGTTTATTAATCAGCTTGGCTCCACAGTCTGTTTTTATTCACTTTGATTTCTTTTGTGTTTAAAGTTCAGGGTTTACATTTTTAGTACTAAAAATGAAGATGACTGCTGCTTCTAGTTGTTTGTTTGTTTATTACGCCTAGTAGATTTCTAAACATTTCCAGGCTGCAAAGGGAAAAAAGAAACAACAAAAAAGATGGGAGCAATATCCTGTCAACACATTTGCTTATTATATCTGGAGCCCTTGGAATGAGCCAATTAGTCCTAATGTTCTATTTGAGATTGTATTGCAAAGGCATTTGTTTTGCAGCATGGATTTTTTTTTTTTTAAGTTAGGAGCAAATAGGAGCAATTATGTGCTTTGATTCAGAGAGTTTTCCACCCACTATCTTCAGCCAATTGTACCTCACTCCCTACTGTTGGACTGAAGAGCTTCTCAGTCTTTAGGAGTCTCCTATCATGTGGATGATAATGTAGCAGATACACATTTTAGTCCAAAACGCTAAGATGCAAAAAAACCTCACAGTATTTCTTTCTTTAATGCAATTAATTTCCAGTTAATCCTGCTCCACAGACAGATTCGTCAGTGGGTCTCCCTCATGCTCCGTAAAAATGTAGGAAAGGGTGCTTCAGCACTGCAGAACATTTAGGGAAGGGTCCTCTGTTCCAGTCTACATTGATCACTTGGGAGAGGAAAGTATACATATAGTGGTGATAACCTACAAATCACATTTGTCAGTTTACTTGGAGAGCAAACAGGCCTTCAAATTAACCAACCTTGGGGAAGTCTTGTGATTCATGATGACACCCAGTTCCTGAGTGAAGAGTCTTATCCTGAGTGACTCAAACTGTTGACATACTGATTAATGTAAGACCTACTGACAAAGAACAAAGGACGTGGATTTATTTCTGAGTCATGAGGTTTTACTGATTGTCACACAGGTAGACATTTTAGCACCTGTGTAGCAATCTGTAACCAATGATTGCAATGTCTATATTATGCCCTCCAATGGAAATGGACAACTGTAGAGTGAGTGAGGAGTCCTCCCTTCTAAACTCTCCTATGAAAGCCTGTCCAACTTATAACAGATTCTGGAACACTCCCACTTTTGTTGGTGTGTTTTCTTGGGCCCATTCTCACATTTGGGTTCCAATAAATCTTTATTAATTTCCTTCCTTCCTTCCTTCCTTCCTTCCTTCCTTCCTTCCATCCCTTTCTCCCTTTCCTTCCTCCCTCTCCCTTCCCCCCTTTCCTTCCTCCCTCTCCCTTCCCTTCCCTTCTCTTCTCTTCCCTTCTCTTCTCCTCTTCTCTTTTCCTTCCTTCCTTCTTTCCTTCCTTCCCTCCTTCCTTTTTCTCTCTCTCCTTCCTCCCTCCCTCTCCCTTCTCTCTCCTTCCTTCCTTCCTTCCTTCTTTCCTTCCTTCCTTCCTTCCTTCCTTCCTTCCTTCCTTCCTTCCTTCCTTCTTTCTTCCCTCCCTCCCTCCCTCCTTCCCTTCTTCCATCCTTCCTTCCTTCCTTCCTTCCTTCCTTCCTTCCTTCCTTCTTTTCTCTCTTTTTATGGCAGGTTTTTCTCTGTCACCCAGGCTGGAGTGCAATCGTAGCTCACTCCAACTTTGAATCCCTGGGCTCAAGTGGTCCTCCTGCCTCAGCTTCCTGAGTAGGAGCAGCTAGGACTGCAGGCGTGCACCACTGCACCTGGCTAATTTTTTTCCCCTGTTTTTGTACTTTTAATTTTTTGTTAAAACAGGGTCTTACTATATTGCCCAGATTGGTCTCCAACTCCTGGCCTCAAGTGATCCTCCCACCTCAGCCTCCCAAAGAGCTGGGATTACAGGCATGAGCCACTGTGCCTGGCTTCAAATTATTTCTTCCTTAGCAGCTTTAATTTCTATTAACAGGGGAAAGAACACAACACACATTAGGAGCTCAATCAATTAGCTGCTTTGGCTAATGTTTTGTTTCTTTGTGAATGGACGCAGGAATGAAGAGAATCTAAACTAAGATGGGGTGAAAGTAGGAAATCATTCCCCCATGTCAAGTGCAAGGGCTATCCAGTTAGAGGCCAACACAGATGTCTGATCAAAGGTAAAAGTCTTTGTGTGCTTGCAACAAGGGAAGTTGTCTAATAAGGTCTGAAGACAGAAAGTCCTGTGGTTGTGTCCTGCCCTTCTCCTGCCACACTAGGCCTGCCTTCAGCAGCAATGTCCCTTGGTGGTTGTCAGCCCTCTGCCACCTGCCTTCATTTACACTTGCAGTGGGGTTTATTTACTCTCGCTATCATTTGGATATACAAAGAAATTTTAATTCCCTTATTTTTCAGACATCAACCTGACCTTCCTTATCAGTACTTGGTAATGATGCTGCTGACAGGTAACACAGTACAATCCAGTTGAATCCTTCGTCTGATTCAATCATTTAACTTTTTTTTGAGGTTTAATTTAGGATTTTATTATATTTTCCCAGTCTTTTAGATTCTACTCTGCTGCTTTCCAATATGGTGCAGAGGGAATATAGTTCCTGGAGAGAGGTGCCCATGACTGCCTGGTTTTGGAGGAAGGGGTGGCCTAGCCTCATACTGGTTTTTGGGGCATTCTGGCTGGCATCTGCTGAGGGATGTTTGGTGTGCCCCTATCCCTGGTCATTCTACGGTATCCACCCATGACATCTGAGGCTGCTAATCTCATGGTCTGTTGTTTCTCAGACACGGTCAGGGCCTGGCCAGCTTGCCCCTAATATTTGGAAGGCCTGGGGCAAGGCTGCCATGATGTATGAATACCTAAAGGTTAGCAATCAAGCTAACACACTTTTAAATATGTTCCATTCCTTTACCTTGACAAATATATCTTTATAATGACAAAATTGAAAAATATGTTTAAAACTATAGCTTTTGTAAATTGGAAAGTCAGTAAAATATTGACAAATTTATTTATAATTATATATCTGCGTGTTCTGTTGATGGGTTGATGATATTTACATGACATACAATGAATACATAATTCAATGAATTTTGTTATATATTTTCATTCATTTATTTTTCTTGATTTCATTTTGCACAATCATTAATTACATTTTTATGATCCAGATTTTCATAATTTGGTTCCATTCATAGTTATGCCAAATAAGACAACATTTACTAAATCATTATACTTTTTATATATTTTCCCTTAGTTTCAATCTGTAGAAATCTTGCTTTGCAGAAAGTTTAGCAAACAGAATTGTCAATAAAAATTTTAAAGCAATATTTGATTTGGAATGAATCCGTGACTTTTTTATGCATGTTGAAACATTCTAATGGAATTGTTGTATAATGATATAATAAAATTGTTACTAAAGATATCATTATCAATTATTCAATTCCATCTTATAAATATCATTACTTATACCATGAGTAAGGTGGTCATCACCATGTCTTTTGTTCCATATAGTTTATCTTCAGTTTTTCTTCTTTCAACTTTTGAATTCTTAGGTACTATACTTTTAAAAATGAAAATAGCTATGCTGTGCTCAAAATGTTCAGATCTCTCTTTAGTGAAAACCATGCCTTGATCCATAAGGACCAAAAATGGTGTCTACAGAAATAGTTTGGAGATTATTTCTACATAAATCTTCTTCACAATCAAGCAGTTTTGTTTCCTTATTTTAATTTTATTTTTAATTGAAGTGTTAACAATTTTCTACATTTCACATGCAGCCTCTTTTATTTTAGGCAAACTGTATTTTTTCCAAAATTAAAAAAAGTTTTGATCCTTTAAAAAATAAAATAACCAAAGTTAAGTTTTTGTTTGTGCTAATATTTATAGCAAGCAACAGTTCCAACCACATTCCATGAATAGTGCAAATTAAAAATGAATTTCATGTTTGTACAAGGCAATTCACTTTTTTTTTTTTTTTTTGACGGAGTCTTGCTCTGTTGCCCAGTCTGGAGTGCAGTAGTGCGATGTCAGCTAACTGCAACCTCCACCTCCTGGTTTCAAGAGATTCTCCTGCCTCAGCCTCCTGAGTAGCTGGGATCACAGGCATACGCCACCACGCCTGGCTAATTTTTTGTATTTTTAGTAGAGATGGGGTTTCACCATGTTGGTCAAGCTGGTCTCAAACTCCTGACCTTGTGATCTGCCTGCCTTGGCCTCCCAAAGTGCTGGGATTACAGACATGAGCCACCACGCTGGGCTCAATTCATTCTTTATATGAGCATCTTCTCTTGAGCATCTTGTGTTGATTTACTTGACATTGTATGTACTAAAGTAGTTGTAATATCAAAGTTAACATGCGTTTCACCAAGATTTTTCCCTCCTTTAGGCCAATCTAGAAAATACTGTATACGATCTATGATTTTTCTGGAGAATATCATTGCCATGACACAGTTGAAGTCCTGCCTCCCATGAGTCATACACATCTGCTGTGAATACTGACCTTGTCCTTGAGCTCCCCTGGGATTCCAAATTGGAGCATAAAGAGAAGCAAGAAAATGGACATTTAGCACTCGTAGGATAATTCTATTGTATTCCTGCTGAGAGAAAGAATTTCATACACTGAGTGCTTCTTCTGCTCGAAGCCCCTCTGCTTTGAAGTGGGGTGCCCATCCCTAACATCAGCAGTGGGGCCACCTCAACCCATAACAGCACTGAGAGGCAGTCATCTTGTTTTGAGATCACAAAGTATGTGAGGTGTATCCCTGGCATCTGGATGGTGCTAGTCACGAGAGTAGATGTTAGGCTGTGGGCATGCCATGCCAGCCCCAGGCACTGGATCACAAGCGTTGGAGATGGCCGTGTGTGGTTTTTTTTTTTTTTTTTTTTGAAACGGAGTCTCGCTCTGTCACCCAGGCTGGAGTGCAGTGGTGCGATCTTGGCTCACTGCAAGCTCTGCCTCCTGGGTTCACGCCATTCTCCTGCCTCAGCCTCCCGAGTAGCTGGGACTACAGGCGCCCGCCACCATGCCCAGCTAATTTTTTTGCATTTTTAGTAGAGACGGGATTTCACCACGTTAGCCAGGATGATCTCAATCTCCTGACCTCGTGATCCGCCCATCTTGGCCTCCCAAAGTGCTGGGATTACAGGTGTGAGCCACCGCGCCCGGCCGCCTATGTGTTCTTATCCCACAAAACCATCCACATAGGCACTTGGCTTTTTATGACTCTGGGAAAGTGTCATTGGAAGAATTAGGTGGATTCACATGTTCCAGTTTTTCATTCCTAAGTTCTGTATAAAATACGATTATATTTGCTTGGTTGTGTATACTATCTTTGATAATTATTTTATTTATTTATTTATGTATTTTACCTTATGTTCTGGGATGCATGTGCAGAACGTGCAGGTTTGTTACACAGGTATACATGTGCCATAGTGGTTTGCTGCATCTGTCAACCTGTCATCTAGGTTTTAAGCCCCGCATGCATTAGGTATTTGTCCTAATGCTCTCCCTCCCCTTGCCCCTGACCCCGCAACAGGCCCCGGTGTGTGATGTTCCCTTCCCTGTGTCCATGCGTTTGCATTGTTCAACTCCCACTTATTAATGAGAACATGCGGTGTTTGGTTTTCTGTTCCTGTGTTAGTTTGCTAAGAATGATGGCTTCCAGCTTCATCCATGTCCCTGCAAAGGACATGAACTCATGATAATAGTTTTATATGATTTCATTCTGAATATTTTATTTTTATTCCTTATTTAACCAATGTATTCGCCTGAGTGTGTATGTGGGTGTGTATGTGTGTGTGTGTCACATGCTGTGCCTGCTAAAATATAGGGCCTGAGGCACTTGGCCTTGGGTGCCTCTTGTCCAGGTCTAAGGTCAGGACTGGGACCTGGGACCTTCACCAGGGACTCAGCCTGCTCTTTCCCTTACAGATGCTGCAGACTCTTCCAAGTGACTGCTGTGTCCCAGGCTAGACACCCTGCAGCCCACCTTTGGGCTCACCATATTCTCTCCCGCGATAGCTTCTCTGGCTCTCAATCCAGTGTCAATTCCATATGGAAATCAGGGGTGGCTCGGGTATGCAAACTAGACCATCCCTCTGCTTGGCCACAATGTTCTTCCCTCCTAACTATGGTGGGACCACCCCAGTTGGCGAGCGTCGCCCTCTATACAACAGCACCTGGTCCCCAGCATTCAAAAGGCCACCTATGCAGAAGTCTCAGGATGGTGATAGCAAGGCAAATATATCTTCTCTTTCCTCTCTTCTGTCTGATTTTCTCTTCCCACTGTCTCTCTGAGTGGCAAGGAGTGGAATTTTGTTATTTTCCTAATAAAAAATGTTATGACCTACTCACTTGGCTTAGCCCTTGAAATGTTAAATATGAGAGCTAAAGAAATTTAGAAAAGCTTTTTGTCCTCAAGAGTGCTATCCTTTTAGGCCGATTTTCTACAGTTAAACTTCATATCTGATGTCAGAAATGAAATAGTGACTCTTCATTCATTCCTCCGTTCTCTGATTCTTTCTGTAGCAATGCTTCTCCAGCTTGAGAGCACATCATCACCTGGAGAGCTCGTGAAAACAGATTGCTGGGCTTCATCCTTGAGTTTCTGATTCAGTAGGGCAGGGTGGGGACTAAGAATTTTCATTCCTAATGAGTTCCAGTGGTGTTGATGTTTCTCGTCCAGGGATCACCAGTGGAGACCCATTAGTCTATGCCATCCAAGTCCCACCCACCTGACACCTCATGCTCACCAGAAGGATACCTTGTGCTGACCAGAGAGAGGGTTTCTGTGTGAGAAGGTAAGATAGGAAGGCAGGCCGGGCGCGGTGGCTCACGCTTGTAATCCCAGCACTTTGGGAGGCCGAGGTGGGCAGATCACGAGGTCAGGAGATCGAGACCACAGTGAAACCCCGTCTCTACTAAAATATAAAAAAATTAGCCGGGCGTGGTGGCTGGCGCCTGTAGTCCCAGCTACTCGGGAGGCTGAGGCAGGAGAATGGCGTGAACCCGGGAGGCGAAGCTTGCAGTGAGCCGAGATTGCGCCACTGCACTCCAGCCTGGGTGACAGCAAGACTCCATCTCAAAAAAAAAAAAAAAAAAAAAGATAGGAAGGCACATTGAGTTTTACTTTTACCTCTCTTAACAAACTCACTGAAAAGCACCAGATCCAACTACCTGCTTATTTCAGTTGAGTATAGTTTAACAATATGAAATTTAAGAGAAACCATCCTTTCTGCTTTGCATCTGGGATCTGCCTGTTTCCAAGATACCTTCTTTGCTTAACTGAGATTTCTATTGACATGTTCTTTCACCATGATAATTTATCATACTGTAATTTTTTTAATTTCAGTTTTTTTCTAGGTTTAATTTTAAATTATACTTAAGTGACATTTAGCACACAACAAAGACATCAAATCAACCCAAATGCCCATCAGTGATAGATTGGATAAAGAAAATGTGGTACCTATACACCATGGAATAGTATGCAGCCATGAAAAGGAATGAGATCATGTCCTTTGCAGGGACATGGATGAATCTGGAAGCCATTATCCTCAACAAACTAATGCAGGAACAGAAAACCAAACACCACATATTGTTGTCATTTATAATTGGGAGCTGGACAATTAAAACACATGGACACAGGGAGGGGAACAACACATACTGGGGCCTGTTGGAGGTGGGCTGGGGAAGATGGGGAGGGAAAGCATCATGAAAAATAGCCAATGCATGCTGGGCTTAATATCTAGGTGATGGGTTGAGAGGTGCAGCAACCACCATGGCACATGTTTATTTATGTAACAAACCTGCACATCCTGCACATTTAGCCTGGAACTTGAAATAAAATAAAACAAAAATTTAGCATAAATATATGTTCCTGCTTTGGAAGATTTTCTTCCACTTTTTCATGGTAGCAATAGAGCGAAATCATTGATCACTTAATTATGACTCCCTGGGGAGGAAAACGTTAATGAAAATATTTGAGAAAACAAAGAAGAATTTTTCAGATTTGAATGCCAAGTCACAATACAGCCAATCTGGTCTTTTTTAAAAACAGAATTGTGTGCATCACTAAATCTTTCTATAAAAGGCCGTTTGGTGCTTCTGCTTTTAAAGGGATTTGCATAGGTGAGAAAGACATTTAGTACATTCCACACCAATCTTGCTCTATTTGTTTCAGTAATAATGCACAATTGTAGATCTATAGACTTTATAAATCCTGTAAAACCAGAAGTAGCACTAAATTACTTTGTTTTTCCAAACCTCTTTATTAAACTTAGTCTTTTACAGCTTCCTAATTTCAATAGGATCTTCTCTCCTTATTTGGCAAAAGAGGCCGGCAGTAACCATGAAATCCTTCTAACACTGAATGCCGTTGCATCTTCTGATATGATAGATCATCAATAATTATGAAGATGATTTTGAATCCGTTTCTGGTTTTTACCACTGGGTTTTCTTTCCTCCTTTTGTCCCTACAAGCGATATGTGAATGCATCTCATAAATGCCCTGCTCTCAGCTGCTGAACATTCTCCTGCTGAAAGGCAGGGAGCTAATTAGCACAGCCACCTCGACAGCGTCTGTACCAGTCACCCCTGGATGCATGCTAGAACACCTTTGAACAATGGATGCAGAGAGCACAGAGCTCCTGGAGAACATAAAAATGCAATGGAACAGAATGAAGGGATGCAAGTCACAATCGTCTCAACTGCAAGTTGGCCAAAGTAAACATTGCCCCAAAGGTCAGACACGAGGCTGGGTTTGCTATCACCTGGTTTCTTATGTATGCATAAAGAGAGAAATTGATATGAGATGCAGGGTGGGAAATTGGTAAAGAGGATGAAAACACACCTGCCCAAGGCATTACTATGGGCAGACAGGCAAGCTAACTTGCTTATGGCCTGCATAGATTATGTATCACGTTTGGACCTCATGAAGACATTCTGCATATTTAGAAACATGTCAGGAAATTTGGAGGTGCAAATTTGAAGTTATGTTGATGTCATTAGAAGTTCTACACATTTGCAAAATTCCGTAATCCTTTATAAAGTGTACATAAAATAGTGGCTTTCCTATTTTCTTTTAAAGGAACCATGTGGGGATTTTTATCTTCTCAGGGTTAGATTTGATACAGGATCAAAGTGTGATATTTAAAAATGTTTACAATCATGAGCACCTGTCGTGACTCCCTTTCTAATTTTCTGTAGGAGATGAGAATCTATTTCATGCCTTGTATGACAAGATTTCTGTTCGTAGCTTTAAATGACCAATTATTTCTTTCTGCACATTTTGGTAATTTTATTTCATGACTTTTGAACACCTTTTATTCTTGAAATTTCTCACCAATATTTGCTTTGAATTAAGTCACAGGGTGCTCATTGGACACCCCAAATCTTCATTTATGGAACCGTTGTCATTGTGACAATATTACCTGTCGTAAAAAAATTCTAGCAAGAGTCAGTGTGGAATTTACATTATTTAACTTTCAATAGAAGGTATAGGTTTGTAGGTTCTTTTTTAATTTTTGTGAAAAACTTTTGTTAATTTTGAACTAGGTCCCAAATACTCAAAAGAGTGAGGTAAGGAAATGGAAGGAGGCAAGGCAATGACTCATCAGCCCTCCTGGTTCCGCTCCACAGCGTGGGTGCCCCTCAGGGTGGTCTCATCGGCCGCTTCCCACCCCAGTTCCACTCTGGAGAGGAGTTAGACTTGATCTTTTCTAAATAGAAATGACATTTTGCTTCCACTTAGAGTGTTAAAAGGGGACTTTGTACCCCATGGGACAATATTAAATAAAGGTGTGAAATTTAGTATCCCAAGTTAAAAAAAAAAAAAAAAAAGAAAGGATCAAACTACTGAATTAAAGTCAAAGATTCAGCATTTTTTTTCCTAGTGCCAAAAAAAAAAAAAAAATGTGGTGGGGGAAAGATAGCAAGAGATAATAAAGTCAGGATACAGAACAGAGGGCCTTAGTTTCTGTCCAGAGGGACCACCATCTTTTAATATAGTCACTTAAAAATACATGCATTGCTACATTTTTCATTAGCCTTAATTTTTTCATCAATCATGTTAATTTATACAGAGGGCACTTAATAATAGCTAATTAACACTTATGACTTTTGAAATTAAAAGACCTTTGGAGAGATTACTGCTGATTGGGGAAAGGATTTTTTTTTTGTTCTTTCCTTTTTAGAGAAGAAAGAGAAATAGCAAGAAGGCACAGGCCTTCATGTGCTGAGAAGAAATTCTCTCTCTTGCTTCACTGATCAGTCAGCAGATGAAAGTGACATCAGCATAAGCAGGTCCAGTGATATTCTTTGACACCATGCTAGAAAACATGACCCAATTGAGCATTAATGGCTCAAATAAAATAAATGAATGAATGAATAAATAAAAATTCAGGATGATCTTCACATAGATTGAGACCAAAATAAAATTTAGAAATGGCACAAAATAATGTCAGTTGTTCACACACACACACAAAATAATAATCTGGGGGTAGTTACTATGTTGGAGTAAAATAAATCACATTAAAAATGAGAATTCGCTAAGTTGAAATAATATTGGAATTTTTAGTGAGAAACAAACTGTATAATTACCTAATTTGTCCACAGAAGTTGCTGAGCTGTATTTTCTCTGCGTCACATTAACCAACGGCGCTTGCCTGTATCATTCCTTTGTAACTTACTGCTTCAGGCCATGGTCTTCATATTAAGAAAGATTTTAACTGTGTCCTTTTTAATATCTACAAAATGCCTTTGGTTGAGTACTTGTTTTGTGATTACAGGATGTGGTGTGTGTACGTATGTATTTATATGTGTATCTACGTGTGTGTATGTATTTATAGACTATATAATCTATATTCTATATAGATTATCTATATATATACATCTGGATAGATAGATGATAGATAGATAGATAGATAGATAGATAGATAGATAGATAGATCGATCTAAATTTTTTATTTTGTCCACCAGTAGATGTCTCCCTTCCCTGGGTGAATGTTTGAATCTACAGGAAGGACTGCCTGAGATTTTTACCAAATCTGGCTTTTGTATGAATGGAGAAATTAAAGTTTAAAAAAGAGGAAAAGCTCAACATAAAGCCTTTCTTACCCAATGCAGTGTTTTAAATGCCTAATGTGTATTCTATACCCTTCAATTGAAAAATGTTGGCCGGGCGCGGTGGCTCACGCTTGTAATCCCAGCACTTTGGGAGGCCGAGGCGGGTGGATCACGAGGTCAGGAGATCGACACCACGGTGAAACCCCGCCCGTCTCTACTAAAAATACAAAAAAATTAGCCGGGCGTGGTAGCTGGCGCCTGCAGTCCCAGCTACTCGGAGAGGCTGAGGCGGGAGAATGGCGTGAACCCGGGAGGCGGAGCTTGCAGTGAGCCGAGATTGCGCCACTGCACTCCAGCCTGGGTGACAGAGCGAGACTCCGTCTCAAAAAAAAAAAAAAAAAAAAGAAAGAAAAATGTTGCACTGGGGCATTTTAATTTTAAGAGGATTGCACAACAGATTCTCATCTCTCACAGATGCTTTGAGTGTTTCCATTTTGACTAAAAGTCTACATGAGGCCCAGGATGTGTAATAACTTTCTCGAAGTACCTAAACCAGTCTCTGGGGATGTATGCATTTAAAGGATCTAAAGTCGGCTGGGCGCGGTGGCTCACGCCTGTAATCCCAGCACTTAGGGAGGCCGAGACGGGTGGATCATGAGGTCAGGAGATCGAGACCATCCTGGCTAACACGGTGAAACCCCGTCTCTACTAAAAATACAAAAAATTAGCTGGGCGTGGTGGCAGGAGCCTGTAGTCCCAGCTACTCAGTAGGTTGAGGCAAGAGAATGGCGTGAACCCAGGAGGCGGAGCTTGCAGTGAGCAGAGATCGTGCCACTGCACTCCAGCCTGGGCGACAGAGCGAGACTCCAAAAAAAAAGAAAAGAAAAAAGATCTAAAGTTAATATAGGGAATAAAATGTGTTTCTAAATGTTAACATCTACTTGAAAATTGTACAAATTTAGTTATATGTTGACTCACTATTGAGAGATTTTTTTAGTTTAGTATTCAAAGAGGTAAAAGACATTTACAAATATGTTTACCATACCTGAGTTAATGGTAAAGCATTTAGTGCAAGTTATATATCAGGGGAGAAAATCCACACCTTGGGAAATTAGTCATACCCATGCTGAAAATTTTCTCTAGAAAAAAATTCCAGTGATACAGCCAAATTTTTGAATCATTCTTTTGGTGCCTCTGACATTTTCTTCTCCTTTTTCCTAGTTGCTTCTTCCATTTTCCTTGAGTTGCTGGTGGGGACTTGGTCTCATCTACTTTATTATCTTCATTGTAAACTGCCCTTACTTTGATCTTTAGCAGGTCCTGAATGACTGGTAGAGATTATTAAAGCATCTGTGGCCTGCTCATTGTAGAATATCCCAGGGGGCCAGATGGAAGATTTATTCTGAAATCCCTTGCCATAGCCTGGAATATACCTGGAAAAGGTGTTGGCCTAAAACTCACATTTAAAAAATATTCTTGGTGATCATTTCATGGTGTTCTCGTTAACAAAATGTCCTGACATTATTCTAGCACCATTCTGAGGTGCTCATGGGCTGTAGCTATTTCTTACTGAATCATTTAAATGAGTGAGTCCAAACATTTTTTCCATGAGGATGCTCCCTACTAGGTAGCTAGATTTTGAGTTTGGGACTTTCTCATGGGCGACATGGACTGTAGGCTAATCCCAACTCCAAGCTATTAGATGTAGTCCTTCCCTTTTCATACAACTGACTGAAAGAAACTAGTGTGTCTGACATCATGGCTGGAACCACTGATCTAGCGAATCCACTGTCCTCTTTTTATACATGGGGCTGTAGATCTAGAGGAAGTTTAGAGTGAATTACTAGATTATTAGGTTAGTATTTCATGAAATGGCTGTTAACCCATAGGAGAATCTTATTTTTTTGAGTTTAATCAGTTTTCGAATGAGCAATTCCACTCTTTATCTAGCATTCAAAAAAACTGTGGCATGAGACACATAACATAAAATTTACCATTTTAATCATTTTAAAGTGTACAATTCAGTGGCATTTAGTACATCCACAATGTGGTGCAAGCTGCTGTCTAGTTCCAGAATGTTCTCATCATCCCCCAAGAAAACCCCATCTCATCAGCAGTCACTCCCACTACTCCTCCCCTGTACCCCAGCAACCAAAAATCTGCTTCTGTCTGTGTGAGTTTGCCTGTCCTAGACGTTTTATATCACACTTTGTCTTTTGTGTCTGGCTTCTGTACCTCACATAATGTTTTCAGGATTCATCCTGGTTGGAGCATGTATCAATTCTGTATTCGTTTATATGGTCGTGATACTCTGTTGTATGAATATGCCACAATTCATTTATCTACATTTTGGCTATTATGAATAGTGATGCTGTGAACATTCTTGTGCAAGTTTTTGTTTGAACATGTTTTCAATTCTTTTGAGTGGGATTGCTGAGTCATATGGTAATTCCATGTTTAACTTATTGGGGAACTGCCACACTGGGGTGCCACTTTTAATTGTAAATGTTTCTTCAGAGAATCATTAATGTATGTGAGAGGTGGCCTATTTCATAAAATTTCAAAGTTGGCCATCTCAGGACCTATTGTAATAATGATTATCATTATTGCTATTAGTGTAGGATCTGATTCATTTTATAAATGAACCAATTGAGGCCCAGATAGCGTAGCTATCTTAGCTTTACTTTGTAACTAATAAGTGCTTTGATCAGGACCACAGTCCAAGTCAACTAGTTCAATATCTTTTATACTACATTATGACGTGCTAATTTCTTTTTAGCTTTTCACATACTGGCAATATTAGCTCTGAGTCATTCGTTTTGGTTGCTTGTGACAAAGCCACCTTCGATGCTGAGGTGACTGGCTAGGGTTTCTTGCTGTTAGACTCAATTGTCTCTAACCATTTGAGCAATTAGTAACAGTATTACAGCTAACATTTTACAATTGCTCCCCTCTTCTCAACATCAGCCAATTCTGTGTGCCTTAAGAAAATAGTCCTCTTACCTCTCAGATTAAAAATGATGACACTGATGAATCAAAGGGCAATTATTTGTAATTTTGTATTTGCAGTTGGGAAACTATGGTAGTGATGATGTCTCCCTTTGTCATCTTATTAAATTCCAAACTTGCTTTTGCTTATTATATCCACAATGGGATCAGAATAGTATTTCCCTACAAGAAAAAAATATCTTGCTTAGTGAATACCTTGACTTACTAAAAGAACAGAAGGCCAATTTTTCAGATATTTGATACCTAATTTCTAGTAACACTTAGAGCCAATAGGGGTGATCAAAGGACAAAACTTCTAGGACAATTTTTCATTTTTAAATAGTGTTATTTAGATAATAGACTTTGCTTTATCTAGCCTTCAGCAGCTTTTTTTCCAACATAATCAGTTAAACCAGTTAACCAATTAGGACTAATGTAGTAATTCAGGTACACACCAGCTCTAGATGTAGTGATCTAATTCCAGCATGCTTCCGAGCCTGTCTCCCACTCAGCAAGTTTCTCCTAACACATTTGGGACTACTCTGTTTAGTAATAGAAAGTGAAACTAACCTTTTCAGAGGCATTTTTCTTTGATGGTGAAACTCATTCTCTGCCAGGACAGTTACCCTGGTAGCATCCAACATAGCTTTCTTTCATCATGTATTTATTTGGTATTTATTTGGTAAAACATTTTGGCAGCTAATGTACTCAAGAGCTTGTCTGTTTCACAGTCCAGCAAAATATAGCACATGGTATGCAAATATTCTAAATTGAGTTTGAAATTGTCTGAGAATTTCATGATGGTTCCTTAGGGCTGCATTATCCCATACATTAGGCTCCAGCCATATGTGGCTATTTAAATTTAAATTCATTAAAATTAAATAAAATTAAAAATTCAGTTGATCCATCACACTGGCCACATTTCGAGGGCTCAATAGCCACATGTGGCTCCTGACCATGGCATTTGATGCTGCTGAAATAGAGCGTTTCCATCCTTATGGTACGTTCTATCAGACAATGCTGCTCTAGATAATTGGGGAAAAGCAGTTTGGCATCACAGAAGAATGGTTGTTTGTTTCATGGCCTGGAATTCTAGAAAGTCCAGTGAAGGTGGAAGAAACCTTGGAAGATGTCTGAGCTGAGTTATCCAGTCACAGACCTCAGGCACAGTGGATTGGTGGGCTAGTGACTCACCAAGTCCCATAACTGGTTACTGGTAAATATTTGATAATTTTACAGAGTGCTTTTCCATACCACGGCTGCTTATCAACTGTCCATTAGTGTTTTAAAAGTTAATGTAATGCTAAAATAGCTTACTGGCTTGTCATTTTTTTTTTTTTTTTTTTTTTTGAGGCAGAATCTCGCTCTCTTTGCCCAGGTCACAGTGCAGTGGCGCAATCTCGGCTCACTGCAACCTCTGCCCCCTGGGTTCAAGCGATTCTCCTGCCTCAGCCTCCTGAGTAGCTGGGATTACAGGCGCCCGCACCATGCCCGGCTAATTTTTTTTGTTTTTTTGTGTACTTTTGGTAGACATGGGGTTTCACCATGTTGGTCAGGCTGGTCTCAGGTGATCTGCCCGCCTTGGCCTCCCAAAGTGCTGGAATTACAGGCATGTGCCACCGCGCCTGGCCGTCATCCTTCTTTTCTACATTGCCAAGCTCCTTGAGAGACTATTCTTGCGTTTCCTCTGTGTCTCTGCCCATTTACTCTGGAATTTCTTGATGCAGAGTTTCAACCCTTACTACCGCTAAAATTTCTTCTCCAAGGCTGTCAATCCCATCTTAGCCACTAAATCCAAAGGCCTCATCTTCTATGTTGCAATATCTCCGCTTTAATCTTGGAGTATTGAGGAACAGCTGCCTGCACACACCTTCCTTTCTCTCCTTTCCCTTCAGCCCTGTCTTCTGCTCCACTGTCCTCTCCCTCTTTGTTTTGCTCTCCAGTTCCTTCACCTTCCTTTGTCCCTTAAATAGAGCCACTCAAGGACCCGTTGTTTTTCTTATTACTGTTCTCTCTGAACTCTCTCCCTGGGAAAGTTTACCTAATATCAGAATGTCAGCTGTCTCCAGGTGAGCAGCTCCCCACCTGTGACTCTCATTCTGACCAAGTCTGCTATGAGCTTGGGTCCCACGGCCAGCTGCCCCGCAGGAACCCCACACTTAACATGCCAAACCTAACTGGTTGTTTTTCTCCTGTAGGCCTCTTTCCACCGGTGCATCCTGTTTTTGTTAAAGACACCATAATTCTTTGAGCTACCCAGAATTGAAATCTCAGGACTGTCACTGCCTCCTAGAGTGACCAAACATCCTGGTTTGTCTGGGATTGAAAGGCTTCCCAGGAGTGGGTCTATCAGTGGTAAAACCTCAAGAGTCCCTGGCCAGCTGGGTCAGCTGGCCCCTACTCACTATCCTTGCTTTCATATCTAATCAGCCCATAATTTGTTTCATTTTCAGTTCCATGACATTTCTCACATCTGTCTCTTTCTCACTGAGGCCTCCCTTATCACTCACCAGGTTTCTTGTAATCGTCTCCTGATTGATCTCCCTATACCTAGTCGTCCTTCCTTCAACCCATCCCAAGACCCACTACTTGGCCATTCTTCTGTAACTCAGCTTAATCATGTCATTTTTTTAATTCAAAAATATTCCCTGAGGACTTGGGGAAGGGACAGAAGGAGACTGGAAACAAAAGGCAGGCAACTGCTCTGAAGAGCAAAGTAAGAGCAAATGTCCTATGGAAGAGCAGAGGTTTGTTTCATTCTTTCTGGGTCCAGAGGTCTCAGGCATCAAATAATTAGATTTGGGGAATGACTCCAGCCTGCAGTCGCTGGCGTGAGGATTTGGCAAGTGAAGATTTTCCTGCTGACTACCTCCCTCTGCTGCCAGCTCTTTGTTGCTTTGCAGGTCTTCTTCCTCTTCCGTCATCACTAGCCTTTTTGGGACAAGAGAGCATTATTCTCAGACATTATTTTTTCTAGAGGATTTACTTTTCTTTCTCCATATCAAGAAGTAGGAACAGAGAACAGTAAAATACAGATCAATTACACAACACACACACACACACACACACACACACACACACACACACACACACACAGTTCTCCAGCTCAGCCCTCCACAAAGAATATCCTCTCCCAGTGACAACATTCTTGGACTGGAATTTAATATTGTTCATGGCCCGGGTTTATATGACTTCTGCTGCCTTATCTCAGTCTGCCCTCATTCAGGCCACTGATGCTCTGGCCACTGTAAGCAGCTCCCTCTCCTCTGGGATTGTCCTCTGCCTTTCCACACATACGTGTTTGCACATGCAAACACCTTGCAGACGTCTTTGTCTGTTTTTGTCTCACTCCTGTCTCTGCAGGTCCCAGCCTACCCATGATTCTAATTATAGCTCATGAGAAATCTCTTCATTGATGTCTAAGCCGCAAATAATAGAAACCATTCTCCCTTTGCACAGGGGCCACAGCCTTTTGAGAGTCTCGATTTTAAGACAACATTATGGCACATTATGTTGTTGTCACTCAAGAGAGGTGAGAAAAGGTTTGGTGTAAGCCCAGTACAGAGAGACACCTTTTTACAAAGATGGTTTAACTTTCCCAGCTGCTTCCCAACACAAGTCAGTTCCCATAATCATGTCATTAAGAGTTAGGAGAGCTTTCTGATTCTTTGTCATCCAGAGGCGTTGTCTCATCCTCTTGTTTTCCAAGACTGACAGTGCCACCAACATGTTCTGAAAAAGCAAGTTATTACAAGTTTATATTTCAGTGGAGCTGGTTTCTAACCAGAATAGGCTGGAAAAGGTAGTTGCACTTGAAAACTGATTTGTCTAGAGCTGGTTCCATGATTGGACGTAATTTCTCTCCTCTAAATTTCCAGATGACTTTACATGCATCTCCTGTGATGTTCCTCATTTCTGATCATGTGTATGCCACTTTCTTCTTTCCACATGTCTTGGGACACTCTTTCTTAGTCTCTTCTTGGGGTTTCTCTTGCCTGTTCATTACCGAAAGTTGGAATTTCTAGTGATGTGCCCTGAGTTTCCACTTCATCTCATTGCCCACGTTCTCATTCAGCAATTTTGCCCTTGTCCACAACTTCAATTAACATCTGTATATGACAACATCCGAAAGTATATCTTCATCCCTGGCTCTTTTATGCTCAGACCACTGTATCGTCCTGCTGAATTTCCTGATATTTCCACTTGAATATCATGTAGCAGCTCAAATTTAACAACTTTAACACTTCACCATCCCCTCTGGATTTACTGCTACTCCAGTGACCACATCTCAGTAAGTGGCATCCCCATTTACCTGGTTTCTCATGCCGGGAACCTGGGACTCACCTTTTCTCAATCAGGTTGTGTGAAGTCCTGTAGATTCTATCTCCTGCAATGTATCTGGACTCCATATCTTCATCTCCACCATTATTATTATCATCTATCACTTATTCAGAAAAGCCTTTTTTGATTACCCAATATAAAGGAGAATTTCCAATTATATTTTTCATAGGAATTTTTTTTCATAGAATTTGTCCTCATCTGTAGCCATATACTTATCTGTGTGATGATGAGTGTGTTTCCTCTCCAGCATTGGTCTGTGAGCTTTGTTTACCTTTGTCTGCCTAGCTCCAGGCCAGGGCTTGTAATATATATTGAATGAATGAATGAACCTGACAGGAAGCATGCTATGTATTTGCCTATCACCGAACAGATTTTGCTTCAAAACCTTTGTGCCACAGATAATAATCAATAAAAATCGAATTGTCAAATGCACAGAACAACAATAATGTATTTATGAGGTTAGTTGTACATCTCCATATTTGCTTAATAACCTATAGGGAATGGCTTGGAGCTTTAGGGTTATCTTTTCCTTTGTTTAAATAACATTTAACAAAATTCCTAATTAGAACAAAGCCCATATTTGTAGTCTACAATTCCCCACATATTGATTCCCATAAATTGGCAAATGATAAATTTTAAAAACCACAAATAGAGTCTCAAAAAATTCACAAAGCCGAGCATGATATAATGATGAGTTGTTTCCTGTTTAAGTTTTGTATGGAATATATGTTCCTTCTGCTTGCCCATTGCCGATCCTAGTATTTGGCTCAGAAGGGCTGCGAATCATTAGCCCATGCTCCTCTGGGGTGGTCCAAAATCCATCTGAAGTCCGTTTCTCTTTTCCAGTAAAAGAAAAATCTTGACCAAAGATTGTTTCTGGAAAGAGATTGGTGCTTGTCATCCAATAGCAATGCCTTCCAGCAATGTTCTATGCTTTTCATAATTTTTCAGTTCTTCCTCCAATTCTGTAAATGATAAGGAACCATTTCATGGGACCTTTTTTCTTGTTAAAGGTTGACGGTTAATTTCTGTTGCTTGCAACAAAAGAAACAACAAAATATTCCTAATCATTGTTTTCTGCACTGATAATTATAATAATTGCTAACTTTGATCAATCAGTTACTATGCACTAGGCACTGCTCTAAATTCTTTACATGTGTATGTAAAATATGTACTGACATGAATGTGCAGCTATTTTATAATTATATCAGTGTTGGAGGATATACTCAATAAAAATCTCATAACTAAAATTACTACTAATCTAGGATTAGCGACTGACTAAACACAATCTGGCTTTTTTTAGGTATTTAATAAAAAATGAAATAAGAGCAAGTATATAGGAGAAAACAGCTAACATAACTAAGGGGAAAAAACCCTGTTTCTAATTATCTTCGCAGTCTCTATTTGCACGGAAAGGACACAGACAGATTACATATTCATTTTAATTTTTATTGAATATTATGTGTTTGGAGTATTGTAAAGATTCATTGAAGAGTACTTCTGCCTTCGAGGAACTTGTGTCTAGTAGACAAGCTTACCCAAACACAAGCAATTATAAGAAAGATGAGGAAGAGTATTTATTATATTCAATATTACAGTGTTCATAGTAACAACGACAGGCAGGAGTTATTATTTTTCCATTTGCAGATGAAGATTATGAGGCTCAGAAAGGCTAAGTAACTTTTCTAAGGTCACAAAATTAGTTAATGATTGAGCCAATATTCAAATATTCACTTGCTTTGTGGACGTCACAATGAGATTTCTAACTGCAATAAGCAGAAGAGGTTAAGGATTAGTTCTCACTTATAAGTGGGAGCCAGACATTGGGTAATTGTGGACAAAAAGATGGCAACAGTAGGAACTGGTGACTACTAACTAGAGGGGTGAGAGGGGAAGGAAGGGGCAAGGGCTGAAAAACTACCTATTGGGTTCTGTGCTCACTCTCTGGGTGATGAGATCACTCGTACCCCAAACCTCAGTGTCATGCAGTATACATATGTAACAAACCTGCGTGTGTACACCCTGAATCTAAAATAAAAATTGAAATTGTTTAAAAAAAAGAAAAAGGGGAGATTTCTTTTAGCCACAATAATGTTACATGTTGTCAAGAAGGAGATGGGAGCTTAGCTTGGAGCTTGGGAAGATTTTAAATTGCAAATATAGAATGGAAAGTCAATTCAGGTGGTGGGAAGAACATAGACAAGTAGGGTTTTAAACAAGGATCAGTGAAGAGTTGTTTGAAATGATGGGCATTTTAAGGAAAATATAGAGAAATATCATAAAAAAGGTAGTTTGGGATTAAATCTTGTAGGATCTCAAATGATGGAATAAAGAATTAACTCTTCTTTATTGCAAGCCTGTCAGAACCTCTACTTGGTAACCTCTTCATCAACATTAAATTTGAAGCTACTTTATGCACTGTGCTACATTTTCAAAATCCCATAAACTGAAAGTAGTCATCGATGTATGCTGACCGTCACCTGTGCAACCATGTTTCATTCAAATGAAACCTAAAATTGGCTTGCCCATTCATTCTTTTCTTCATTTACTCATTCTTTAAATATATACAAATCACCTAGTATGTAGCCAATAGTCTAATAGTCCTGTGGATATCATCGCTATTTTGTCTATTCTCTGTGAGTTGGGGAGAACTGTGTGCAAACCACCAACTGTAAGAAAATGTGATGGGATCTGAAACAGCAAATGTGGTGCAAGATACTGAAGGGGCACAGAGAAGGCCGCAACTACCAAGAAGCCTCATTAAACAATCCCCCAATTATCCAGTTTTGATGGCCAAATGGCCCACATGAATAACCAGAAATCCGTTCTAAATATTACATGGACTCGTTTTTGAGGATTGCACCCTTAGCTATTGGTGTTCCCCAGGATTTTGGCTGACATGTGTTAATGAGCAGATGAGTAGCGCTCGATGAGGCTGGCAAGGTGTCGAGGCCAGGGTGGGCAGGGTCTTGGACTGCACGCCTACGTGATGCTTGTGTAAGTGATTCTGTAAAAACCTGTCATCATGTGTGGCTCAGTCCCTTAGATTTAAGTCCTGAAGCTTCTGTTAGAAAAGACTCATGATGGTCCTTATTACTTAGCACATCATGTTGCCTTCTTTTCAGCCGATGTTTCCTAACAGTTTGTTCTGATAAATCTACTAAACTATAATTTATTCTGAATTTAATGCTTTTTGATTTTAGCCTCCTTCAGGCACTACGGGGAATATTAAGTTCCATGGTTGACTTTCTTACTCCTATTCTTACTAACTGTAGATATACGGTACATTCATTTAAAAATTTCTATGCCTCAGTTTCCTGAATCTTCAAAGTGGAAGTAATAACTCATGCCGCAGGGAGTTGTTAAGTGCAATACTGCTGAAAGAGCACTTAGTTCCAAGCTGCACACATAATACTATTTCACAAATATTAGTATGATAACAGAAGTGTAAACCCCCACTGGAAATAATTCCCTCCAAGTGCCTGTTCTCTGGTTTCAGCTAAGTCTGCAGTACAACTTGGTCATCTTTTTGTTATCTATGTTACAGCACCTGCCATTCTCCCCAGAATGTCTTCCAAGCATTCAGCACCCCCAGGAAGCCCTCATCCAACCCCTATGTCTCTTATTTGCAACAAACTTGGCGCCCACGCAGTGCGGTGTTCACTCAGTTTCTGGTCAACCCCAGCTGTAGACTCCACCTGGGCCCACCTTAACCACTTCTTTCCAGGCTTAGGAGAAAAGAGTCTTAAAAGTAATCGCAAATCCGCAATTACTTTTGCACCAACCTATTATTTAAGGCCAGTTTTTCTCTTTATGCTTTTGATTCCACTACTCTCTGATTTCCCTCGGACTTAGATCCTCAATTATTTACTTTTCTCTTTCCCTTTCTTATGGTGCTTTCTGCCTATAAACATGCTAGGCTGTCTCCTCTCATATACTGATGCCTTTCAGTCTCAATCTCTTTATAGGAAAAGGGCCAGCTATATGCCACATGCCCACACACTCATATACATATATATATATATTTAGACAGAGATAGGTAGATATTTATATGTCTAAACACACTTTCTTCTTTGGACCTAGAACATACTCCAATTAGTAGTTCCCTCCCATCTTCAACCAACTCTAACCTGGTTCTACCTCTTTGATTCCTCTGAAAATCAATCTAGAATTCAGTGACTTCCTAATTGACAAATTCAATGAAAACTTTTCAGTTTTCCTCTTGATTGTGCCTACTTTTATTGTTTAAAAGTGGTGGTCACAGTAAAAGTCTTCTTGAGTATGTAAAGGTTCTTAAGTTATACCACAGAGTATAGTGAAATAGTTACGTATGTGCATTTTGGCATCATAATGACGGCTCAAATCTCAGCTCTGCCACTTGATAGCTATGGGATTTTAGGTGAGTTACTTAGCTTTTTTGTGTCATCGTTTTCTTGTTTGCATAAAATAGATGATAGTGGTTCTCCCCTAAATAGAGCCACTCAAGGACCCGTTGTTTTTCTTATTACTGTTCTCTCTGAACTCTCTCCCTGGGAAAGTTTACCTAATATCAGAATGTCAGCTGCCTCCAGGTGAGCAGCTCCCCACCTGTGACTCTCATTCTGACCAAGTCTGCTGTGAGCTTGGGTCCCACGGCCAGCTGCCCCTCAGGAACCCCACACTTAACATGCCAAACCTAACTGGTTGTTTTTCTCCTGTAGGCCTCTTTCCACCGGTGCATCCTGTTTTTGTTAAAGACACCAGAATTCTTTGAGCTACCCAGAATTGAAATCTCAGGACTGTCACTGCCTCCTAGAGTGACCAACCATCCTGGTTTGTCTGGGATTGAAAGGCTTCCCAGGAGTGGGTCTATCAGTGCTAAAACCTCAAGAGTCCCTGGCCAGCTGGGTCAGCTGGCCCCTACTCACTATTCTTGCTTTCATATCTAATCAGCCCATAATTTGTTTCATTTTCAGTTCCATGACATTTCACACATCTGTCTCTTTCTCACTGAGGCTTCCCTTGTCCCTCACCAGGTTTCTTGTAATCGCCTCCTGATTGATCTCCATATACCTAGTCATCCTTCCTTCAACCCATCCCAGGACCCACTACTGGGTAGTGGTAACTTACTCATGGGGTTGTTGTCTAGATTAAATGAGTTAATACAGATAAAGAATAATGACTGGCACATGGGAAGTGCTAAGTAAAGATCAGTTATCATGGTTCATTCATTCTTTCTGAAAAAAATTTATCCAAAGACATATACTGGCCAGGCGTGGTGGCTCACACCTGTATTTCCAGCACTTTGGGAGGCCGAGGCAGTGAGGTCCCCTGAGGTCAGGAGTTCCAGACCAGCCTGGCCAACATGGTGAAAACCCATCTCTACTAAAAATGCAAAAATTAGCTGGGTGTGCTGGCACATGCCTGTAGTCCCAGCCACTCAGGAGGCTGAGGCAGGAGAATCACTTGAACCCAGGAGATGGAGGTCACAGTGAGCTGAGATTGCACCACTGCACTCCAGCCTGGGTGACAGAATGAGACTGTCTTAAAAATAAATAAATAAATAAGACATACACCATTATCTAGTCAATAGAGATGCAATCAAACTAAAGAATTCTAGAAGGGCAACTATATATACACACACACAAACATAAATATTTCCTAAATGAAAAACCAAATAATAAAACTAGAAAAACATAGTTAAGTATATTTTAATGCAGTTATAAAATTTAATTAAAATATAAACTAATTATTGAAATAGAAGATCTATAATATACATTAGAAAATTATCTAAGTCTAAAATTCCAAATTATTTGACAACCTGGAAGTACATAAAATGGTGGGACAAAGGAACTAAAAAGTTTTTAAGTTTCTCACTTCACATTTTTGACAATTAAAAATAAATAGGTTCAAATACAAATTTTAGAAAAATAAGATGTACTGCATCCATAAAGAGAGAGATGTACCTTCTCTAGTCATAGTATTTCCCTCCCATAAATGAGATAATATATAGTCCTTCTCTAACATAGATGTTTCCCAGATGTCTAACAGTGGTCTAGCCGTTTTTATTTTTACAGTGCTCCCAAAGCTTGCTGGCACAGAAACATGAATGGGTGGATGAACAATGTAGAATTCACTCAAGAAATTTCAAGGAGAGAGAGGAGGAGATTTACATCACACAGCAAACAACCTAATAAATCTGTTAAACGCCATGCATGTGAATAGGCGTTTTCCTCTTTCTGACCCTTTCTTTCCACATAGAACTCAGTGCTCCTTCCTCATCCTCCTTTGCAGTATTTATCATCTTCCTTCTTCCTCTCTGGGGAGCGGTCGAGGCTCACTTGTGTTCTTCAGCGGACTTGCCAAATCATCCCCTCCAGCACGCTGCTCTCTCCCTTCCACAGATCATCTGTTAAGAAAATACATTTTTCATGTCGTTAATTTACATATACATGTGCATTATATATATATGTTTATACAATGAGAGATTGTTAGGAAAATCACTACCACATATACATGCATTATATATATTACATATACATACATATGCATTATATATATACCTGCATACACATGCATATGGAAAATTGTTAGGAAAAACAGCACGGTGGTAGTTTTAGTGCTAGTTGTCTCTAGGTGGTGAGAATATACATTTTTTTCTATAATTTTCTGTAATTTCCTAATTTTCTGTGATCCATATATGTTTTTAATCATCAAAAGATGTTGAAATTTAAACCATGTTCTGCATACATTTTACATCCCCATTTAAAGCCTTCTCGTGGTTCTCCATGGCCTGCAGGATGACGCTTGATAGTCAGCCTAAGAGCTTCCTCTCCTTACTTCCCAGCCCTCTCTCACTTGTAGCTCATGCCCTAATAATACCAGAGTGTTTCCTGTGCACAACCAGCTGATTCACATCTCTTTGTCTTTGCTCACATGTCTACCTCCACCTGGAAAATAATTTCCCTTCTCCTGGCGACCTTCACACCACCCTTCCTTCCTCAGAGCAGGCACAACTGCCCAGGAAACCTTTCTGGTTGAGCCTTCCATGGACCTTAACTGCATTTTACCCTCAAGATGAAATGATTTGTGCTTCTGTCTACCCTCCTTTCTGGACTGTAAGCTCCCAAAGAGCAGAAGCCACATTTTACTATCTTCATATCATAGCTCCTAGAAGGTTCTGCCAACATGATACAAGCTGCAAAAATTGAGCTGAACTCAAGTGACACTAGAAGTGAAAGACCTCTGGTCCACAGCGAGTATATAAAGTGGGAGAGTGCTCAGCATAAACAAGCTTTCTGTCTATTCTTTGCATGTTCACAAAACTACTTTGACTAAATATTCAAATTGGGACTGCCAAGCACCAAGGCCTAAAAATATCTGTCTTTTGAGAGACAAAACAGATACTACTAGTTGAAAATAATGTCCCCATGCTGTGGCTCTTTGGTATAAGAGCCCCTGCCATTAGCTCTATTAATGACAAGCAAGGGAAGATCTGGGAAGGATGTCACATGTGAACTCATGGAATTTTAAACTTCTCTTCCAGTGCGCTTAGGAGAGTATTCTTAGCCAAAACTGCTGAGTACAGATAAAATAGTTTGCTGCTCTTTAAATCACCCTAATCTTGAAAGCAATTAACTGTGCTTTGATAATTGAATTGATTTTTCCTTCCTCATTGAGGAGCACAGACATCAGCTAGGGAACTGAAGAAAAATCTCTGGAATATCATTAAAATTAGCTTTATTGAACAGCTTAGCATATATTTCAAAATTTTTTTAAAATAGTGAACTTATAAAACTAAGGAAACATTAGGAAAAAAATTAAATGCCATCAAGTGTGCCACTACCTCATAATGCCATAAATGAGAATAAATGAATAATTCTGAACAATTTTTAAATACAGGAAAAGTGTAGTTTTTTTCCAGCATTCATGTATAACTCAAATGTAGTTCAAAAAATTTGGCTCAGGCTTTTCCAGCATAGTTGCCTTTGGGCTGAGACAAAGAAGGAAATATTTCAGCAGAACGGGACTTTTTGTTGGATGGGTCAGGACTGTTGGAATGGATGGTGTTTATCAACACAGCATTGCTGTAAAATGCTTAACTATACACATAGACATTCCATTGCCACAATGGGCTCAAATGAGATGCCACAGAAGTTATGATTATCATTATTATTATTGGTAAGATTACAAGAGACTGTGGCTTGATGCAAAACCTTCCAACATTCAGGACATCCAAGGTGGGGTTCTTGGCAGAAATATTGGTCCAGGAAGAACCAACTGCTCTTGGGAGATCCTGCTGCTCTTTGGATACACGTTTTTTACTCCCTGGGTTTGCTCAAGTCTACTCAGAATGATGTGTGGTATCCTTTAAATGCACTTCCAGGCTACTTTGGTTTCCTGTCTTTGTTTCCTAATAAAACTTTCTTCTGGAATTAATTCAGAATTCCACTGATTCAGAATTCAGAAAATTAGGAAGGTTAAACAGCCCGGCTGATTTTCCACTGAAAGACGTGATGATAATTCATTTTCATAACCTCAACCCTGAGGCATGAACAAACCATGAAATACTTCATTGACAGGCAGCAAAGCAAGATCTTAGGGCAAGTTTTGGTGCTAAGGAGAGTTTTTTATTTTTTTAAATTGGTAATCTTCAGATGGTATAAAATTGTCATTTGTATTATTCAATCAACCAGATTCTCTGATGCCCAGTGATTCTAGGCATTACTTATCATACCAATGTTAGAAATTGGTATGATAATTACTTGTCATACCAATGTTAGAAATTTCATTTAAAAGTTGAATTGCGTGGCTATTGAATATGAAAGTATACATTAAAGAATCTAATACAAATTCTCAAAATTAAGTGAATTTTCTGAATTATTTTAATTGTTTACAAGAAAGTTGTAATTTAGGGGCAACTCTTGAATAGCAGGGTATCTTTCAAGGACTGCATAAAAATAGTTCAATATTTATACTCATTTTCTAAATAAATTTTCATTTTCATTAAAAAAATGTACTTAGTGATATGGTTTGGCTGTTTCCACACCCAAATCTCATCTTCAGTTGTAGTTCTCATATCCACATGTGTTGTGGGAGGGACCTGGTGGGAGGTAATTGAATCATGGGGGCGGTTCTCCCATGCTATTCTCCTGATAGTGAGTAAGTTCTCATGAGATCTGATGGTTTTATAAGGGGCTTACCCCTTTGCTTGGTTCTTATTTTCTCTCCTGCCACCCTGTGAAGAGGTACCTTCTGTCATGATTGTAAGTTTTCAGGGGCCTCCCTAGCCATGGGAAACTGTGAATCAATTAAACCTCTTGCCTTTATAAATTACCCAGTCTCAGGCAGTTCTTTATAGCAGCATGAAAATGAACTAATACAGTAAATTGGTACTGGGTAGTGGGACACTGCTGTAAAGATATCCAAAAATGTGGAAGCGACTTTGGAACTGGGTAACAGGCAGAGGTTGGAACAGTTTAGAGGGCTCAGAAGAAGAGAGGAAGATGTGGGAAAGTTTGGAACTTCCTAGAGACTTGTTGAATGGCTTTGACTAAAATGCTAATAGTGATACGGACAATGAAGTCTAGGCTGAGATGGTCTCCAATGGAGATGGAGAACTTTTTGGGAACTGGAATAAAGGTGACTCTTGCTACGTTTTAGCAAAGAGACTGGTGGCATTTTGCCCTTGCCCTAGAGATTTGTAGAACTTTGAATTTGAGAGAGATGATTTAGGGTATCTTGTGGAAGTAATTTCTAAGCAGGTAAGTGCTCAAGATGTGGCTTGGGTGCTGTTAAAAGCATTCAGTTTTATGTATTCACAAAGATATGATTTGGAATTGGAACTTATGTTTAAAAAGGAAGCAGAGCATACAAATTTGGAAAATTTGCAGGCTGAGGATGCAATAGAAAAGAAAAACCCATTTTCTGAGGAGAAATTCAAGCCAGCTGCAAAAATTTGCATAAGTAATGAGGAGCCAAATGTAAATCACCAAGACAATGGGGAAAATGTCTCCAGGGCATGTCAGAGACCTTTGCAGCAGCTCCTCCCATTATAGGCCTGATGACCTAGGTGGAAAATATGTTTTCCTGGGCTGGGCCCAGGGTCCCTCTTCTGTGTGCAATCTAGGGCTTTGGTACCCTGTGTCCCAGCTGCTCTAGCCATGGTTAAAAGGGGCCAAGGTACAGCTTGGGCTGTGGCTTCAGAGGGTACAAGCCCCAGGCCTTGGCAGCTTCCACATGGTGTTGAGCCTGTGGGTGCACAGAAGTCAAGAATTGAGGATTAGGAACCTCCAACTAGATTTCAGAGGATGTATGGAAATACCTGGATGTCTAGGCAGAAGTTTGCTGCAGGAGTGGGGCCCTCATGGAGAACCTCTGCTAGGGCAGTGCGGAAGGGAAATGTGGGGTTGTGTGGGGACACAGAGCCCCCACTGGGGCACTGCCTAGTGGAATTGAGAATAGGGCCACCATCCTCCAGGCTTCAGAATGGTAGATCCACCAACAGCTTGCACTGGGCACCTGGAAAAGCCACAGGCACTCAATGCCAGCCTGTGAAAGCAGCTGGAAAGGGGGGCTTTACCCTGAAAAGCCACAGGGGTGGAGCTACCCAAGGCCGGTGAGCCCAGCTCTTGCTTCAGTGTGGCCTGGATGTGAGACATGGAGTCAAAGGAGATTATTTTGGAGTTTTAAGATTTAATTACTGCCTAGTTGGATTTCAGACTTGCATGGGACCTGTAGCCCCTTTGTTTCAACCAATCTCTCCCATTTGGAACAGGTGTGTTTACCCAATGCCTGTACCTCCATTGTATCTCAGAACTAACTAACTTGCTTTTGATTTTACAGACTCATAGGCCAAAGGGACTTGCCTTGTCTCAGATGAGACCTTGGACTTGGACTTTTGGGTTAATGCTGGAATGAGTTGAGATTTGGGGGACTGTTGGAAAGGCATGATTGTGTTTTGGAATGTGAGGACATGAGATTTGGGAGAGACCAGGGGTGGAATGATACAGTTTGGCTGTGTCGCCACCCAAATCCAAATCTCCTCTTGAATTGTAGTTCCCATAACACCCACATGTTTTGGGAGGTGGAAGGTAACTGAATCATGGGGTGGTTTCCCCCATGCTATTCTCATGATAGTGAGTAGGTTCTCATGAGATCTGATGGTTTTATAAGGGGCTTCCCCCTTCCACTTGGTTCTCATTATCTCTCCTGCTGCCTTGTGAAGAGGTGCCTTCCACCATGATTGTAAGTTTTCTGAGGTCTCCTAGCCATAGGGAACTGTGGGTCAATTAAACCTCTTTCCTTTATAAATTACTCAGTCTCAAGCAGTTCTTTATAGCAGCGTGAAAATGAACTAATACACTTAGCAAGCATTTATTGGGCATTTACTGTATGCACCACAGTGTAATAGCTATCTGGGAAGGAAAGATAAATGAAGCAAACAAAAAGATTTTCACTGCATTTTAGTCCATGGCAGGCACTGTGTAGAGTGTGGCATCAGGTAGACAAGAGCATTAGCTTTACTGTTCATTATCTGGGTGACCTTGGGCACATTACTTGACTAGCCTTGGAATCAGCATCCATAACATGAGTATAATAAGGCTTTACCTTATAGGACTTCAGGTAGAATGAACTAGGATAACATACCTAGAGTATTTTATATAATGTCTAACACATGGGGTTTAAATGAAGGCTAATATTATCTCATTTAATATAGTCATCATGACATTGATGCCTCCTTCTCTCTTCCACGCACTATTATTTTGTCTACTGCATTAATCCTCTATAATGTATCAATATTCAAACCTTCAGTATTTCTCCCATCTGAAAGGAACTTTGCCTTGACTCCACTTTTCCCAGCTACTATCCCACTCCTCTGCTTCTCCTTACAATGGAAACTCTTCAAAAGAGGCTCCAGTGGTGAGCTGCAGTTGGGTTAAGAAAATAAGTAGATCCCAAAAAGGATGAGTTCATGTCCTTTGTAGGGACATGGATGAAGCTGGAAACCATCATTCTGAGCAAACTATTGCAAGAACAGAAAACCAAACACCCCATGTTCTCACTCATAGGTGGGAATTGAACAATGAGAACACTTGGACACAGGGCAGGCAACATCACATACTGGGGCCTGTCATGGGGTGGGGGGGTAGGGGGAGGGATAGCATTAAGGGAAATACCTAATGTAAGTGTCACATGTGTGCCTATGTAATAAATCTGCACGTTGTGCACATGTAACCTAGAACTTAAAGCATAAAAGATAAAAAATATAAAAAAGAGAGAAATAAAATAAGTGGATCCCAAGCTTGACAGACAGAAAGCATGGTCACAGAAGCAGCTCAGATCAGCAGATGGGACTAGATACACACATATTCGTGCACATGTAGATGCAGCACACACACACACACGTACACACACACATGCACCATACACATACACAAGCTGATGAACAGGATGAAGAAAGTACATTGATGGTGTCAAGGGCTGTGAAAATATCAAGGTGTATAAAACATTCAAGAAAACTCTTGCCTTTATCAATTAAGAAATGATTAGTGACTCTACAAGGAAATCTCAGTAAAGAAAGAATCTGAGAAAACATATACCAGATGGCTTTTATCATCTCAGTGATTCCTGTCTTCTCATTTTCTCTTAAATTTCACACAAGTACGCTTTCCTCTTAACATTCTAGTAAAGCTGTTCTCATTAAGGTCACTGATAACCTCCACGTTACTAAATCCAATGGTCAGTTTTCAGACTTCATCCTGTATCATCAGTGGCATTAGCTGACTACTCTGTACTCCTTGAAACACTTTCTACACTCAGCTTTCAAAATATCACTCTCCTTGTTTTCTTCTTACCCCACTGACAACTCCTTTTCTGGTTCCTCCTACCTCTTTCCCTTAATGTAAGAATATCCCAGGGCTCAGGCATAGCTCTTCTCTCCTCTCCCCTTCCCTCATTTTTACCCTCCCCTCCCTTTTTACTACCCTCCTCATCTCTTCTTTCCACACTAAGTTCCATGTCTTCAAATGCAATTTATATGGTCATAACTCCCAAATCTGTATTTATAGCACAGATTACTCATTGATTCCAGATTCACATATTCCACTGCCTACTTGGCATCTCCATTTGGAGGTGTTTTAGGCAACTCGAACTTAACACGTACAAAACTAAACTGACGTTGCTACTCATTCATTGTTGCCTACATTTCCATTAGTGCTAGCTCTGTTCCTCCAACTACTGAGTCCAGAAATCTTGGCGTGATTGTTTTTGCTTCTATTTATTTCATACCCTATATGGTGGTCTTAAAATATGCCCACTATTTTTTATATTCCTCCCTTCAAATAATGGAGCCTAATTTTACTCACCTTGAATAAGAGTTGGTCTTATCAACTTGTCTCTAATAAAAAAATAAAATGGAAGTGAAGATGTGCAACTTTGAAGACTAGGTTGTAAATGACACTGTGACTTCCTTTTTGTTTCTCTTTTCTCACTCTGACTGTGTTAGTATGCTCTGGCTGCCGTAATAAAAGCTTCTGGGTGGCTTAAACAACACATTTTCTCACAGTTCTGGAGGCTAAGATTCCAAGATCAAGGTCCAGCATGATCAGTTTCTGGTGAGAGTTCTCTTCCTGGCTTGCAGATGCCACCTTCTCACTGGTGGAGAAAGAGAACAAGCTCTCTGGTGTCTCTTCTTTAAAGGCACTTATCTTATTGGATCAGGACCCCATTCTTATGAGCTCATCTAACCTTAATCACATCCCCAAAGGCCTTATCTCCAAATATAGTCACACTGGAGGTCGGGGTTTCAATATATGAATTTTGGGGTTGGGGGACACCCACATATTACACCATAACACTGGGGGAAGTTAGTGGTCTTATCATGAAGACACACAGGCACCCAATGGAGAGGTCCATGTGACAAGGAACTGGGGCTTCCTGCCAACAGCCATGCAACGATCCATCTTAGAAGCAGATCATGCAGACCCAGTCAGGCCTTCAGATAATAGCAGCCCCCGATAGCATTCTAATTGCAACCTAATTGACACCCTGAGCCAAAACTACTCACCTAAGCTGCTCTCGAATTTCTGACCCACAAGAACTATGAAATAATAAATGTTTGCTTTAATCCAGTATGTGTTGAGCTAAACTGTCATGAAGCAATAGATAACTAATATACCCCATATCCAATCCCTCAGCAAAGCTTTATCTTTATCTTCAAAATATATTCAGAATCCAACCTTAATTGTACTGCCAAAATATTAGGAACTATTATATCTTACCTGGGTTTTGCAATATCTTCTTAACTGGTTTCCCTAATTCCACCCTTGTCCCATTTACCAGGACAGCAATCAGAGTGAGCTTGTTAAAATATAAGTCAGATTATGTCACTTCTGTGCTCGAAACTCTCAAATTTAAAGCTAAAAACGCTGTTGCCTCCTTGACTTCATCTCCCGCTGTTATCCTCATTCTGTCTCTTCCTGCCATATGGATCTCTTTACCATTCCTGCATCATACCAGGCACTCTCCAAGTTCAGGGCCTTTGTGCTTGCTGTCCCCTGGTCTGAGACACTCTTCTTCCAGATATCCTGATAGCTTAACTCCTCTTCTTTAAATATTTACTTAACTATTGATTTCTCTTTTCTTATTCTCTTTCCCTGCTCCATTTTTTTTTTTTTTGCATAGCTCATATCACCTAATCTACATAGTATATAATTTACTCTTATATTTGGTTTGGTTCTGAATCCTTCCCCACCCAATGGAATGCTAGCTCCATGATGGCAGGGATTTTGTCTGTTTTGCTTACTCCTGTATCTTCAGTATCAAGGAGTGTGCCTGGCACATACTATGTATTCATTAAAACTTGTTTTAAGAATGAATAAATAAATAAGATAAATAGACCATGCAATTTTACTTTTTTTAAAGATGAAAAAGATTTGACTTTGCCAAAAGTGACATACCTATGTTGTGGGGTTGCAAAATATGAACCTGGGTTTGCCTTGGCCCTAATGTTCATTTAATTATAACACATTGCAGGGCCCATTTTATATTATTCTTTTTTCATAAGAAATATTATTGAAAGAAAAATATCCTTTTTTTCCATAAGGAAAGACTTGAAAGAAGATGGTACTGTCAGAAATCTGAGTGACACCTCACACTGCAGGGTCTTTTTCATTGCTGGAGGTACTGCAGGCACACGTTGAATCACTGTTTACGTAACCACAGATACTGTAGAGGAAACTGATGCTCTGCATGAGGAATTAACCAGGTGACCTACCCATCACTGTATCAGTCCCTTTTAATGCTGATATAGGTTCCAGCTAGTCAACACGGAGTCAGTGCACAAATATTAAATTTCCAGATCCTTAAGGGAAAAGAAGGAATCAAAGAAAGAGTCAAAATTTAACCCTCTGTTGTCAGTGGGGCTATTCATAGCTCTTAGAGGCAGACACTTGACTGTGGTGTGCAGAAGATGTTGAGCTTGGCTTTTGATATCTTAAAGCTTAGGAACATCCAAATAGAATATCCTAAGGCATGATGAGTAATAACTTCCTCAAGGACTAGAGAGAGAATGGTAAGGAAGCATAGGAGGATTCCCTTCTTAGCAAAGTTTAACACAAACTCCATCAGTGCCAAGAGGACTGCTTCTTTAGGGACCAGCAAGCCTTGTGAAAATTTCTGATCAACCCTCCCAGGGGCCATATTTAAAGTGATCTGAATATTGCCAATAGGGAAGTAGCATTGGCTCTTCAATTTCTGACCAGGACACAGGGACAAGAAGCAAGAAGACCAGGTGTATTAGTCCATTCTTCCACTGCTATAAGACAATACCTGAGACTGGGTAATTTACAAAGGAAAGAGGTTTAATTGACTCACAGTTCCGCAGGGCTGGGGAAGTCTCGGGAAACTTACAATCATGGTGGACGGGGCAGCAAACATGTCCTTCTTCACATGGCAGCACGAAGAAGAAAAATGAGTGCCCAGTGAAGGGAGGAGACCCTTATAAAACGAGAAAAGGATGGGGGAAACCGCACCCATGATTCAATTGTCTCCACCTAGTCCCTCCCACAACACATGGGGATTATGGGAACTATACGATGAGATTTGGGTGGGGACACAGCCAAACCATATCACCAGGTCATTCCATTAGAGGAAGGGAACTATCCCAAAGCTTATATACATTTAACCAAGACTGACTGTTGCTGGGGTGGTAGGGGAAGTAGGATACTCTTGGCCCCCAGAATGGATCAGAGAGTCAGATTCTAAGTGTTAAGTACTGCACAGCTGTCCTGGAGGCCCGGTGGACAGAGAGCTCAGGCCTCATGTTCATGCAAGTGGGAAGGAACATCGTGGGATTTCAGTTGGGAGCCCTCTGCACATCCCAAAAGATTATCTAATTAGAAAATAAAATGAAAATCCAGCTCCCTTCCCCAGGCATCTCATCACAGAATACTGCTTTATTCCTTCTGCCTTTCATACAATGGGAGGTGTCAAAATGAATGATGTAGAAGTGGTTATTGGAAAAGTGCCATGTAGTACATTTGTGTGGTATTGTTAAAATGTAAATCAAGTCGACTTCATTAGGATGCTTAGTAGTTTCAAAATCAGGCTACAGTCCTTTCTGAGGCTCAGTTCCCAGCTGGAAGGATAGTTTCCCTGGCACAGCTGTCCCTGCTACTAACTGTTCAAGGTAGAGATGGCATTTGAATATAGATTTGAATATATTGAGCAACTGACAACTATTCTCAGTCCACATTTTAAGTCAGATTTCCACATTAGGAAAATACATTTTGTTCATTCAACTGACCTTGATAAGAATATAAACTCTTGCAGCGTGGGGTACGGAGATGCCACTACTGTTCTCACCAGCTATGGTTGTGTACCCATGGCCTTGGGATTCAATTTGGCAGAGCAGTAAATGCTGGGCAAAGCAGCCTTAGGTTATAGTGCACACTACAGGGAGGGATGGTGCTGCTCTTCCTTGCAGGAGAGGCACAGCTTGAGGAGAGCAGTTTATCTGAGGAGAAGTTGGGGCCAGCACTGTCAGGCTCCAGGGGTGAGCTGCAAGCTGATTTTTTTTTAAAAGATATCTCCAGCTTGATAGACAACAGGGCCATAGAAGCAACTTGGGCCAACGACTTGGGACACATATGCAGACGCAGATACAAACAAATACATGTATACACACGCACACACAAACATACATGTGCACACACACACACACATGCACGTACAGCACAGGAACTGGTAAATGAGACAGAGAAGGAATAGGCTAGAGGTAGGATGACCAAGATGGTTTAATGACATGAAAGTCAAACACTAAGAGGAAAAGGGTGATTAATTCCATTAAGGTTTGAAAATGGTCAAGGTGGCTGGGTGTGGTGGCTCACGCCTGTAATCCTATCAGTTTGGGAAGCCAAAGAGGGAATATTGCTTGAACCCAGGAGTTTAAGACCAGCCTGGGCAACATAGCAAGACCCCTGTCTCTACAAACAAAAATTAGCTGGGCTTGCTGGTGCAGGCCTGTAGCCCCAGCTACTCAGGAGGCTGAGGTGTGAGAACCACTTGAGCCCAGGAGTTTGAGGTAGCAGTGAGCCATGATAGCACTACTGCAGTCACGCCTGAGTGACAGAGCAAGACCATTTTATTTAAAAAAAATGTCAAAGTGCATGAAATATTCCAAAAGGCCCTTGGATTTGTCAGTTAGGAGATCAGTAGTGACATCAAAACAGGGGTTGGCAAACTATGGCTGTTGGCTGCTTTTGTATGGCCCACAAGCTCCGAACGGTTTTAACATTTCTAAATTTAAAAAGTATTTACCGGTGATAACAGCTGCTGGAATAGTTAATTATATTGCTTCTTGGTCTGAAAGCCTAAAATATTTACTATTTGTCCCTTTACAGAAAATAAGTTCACTTACTGTTGCTCTAAAGAGACATTTTAGGAGCAGGGAGAGGGAACTTGAAGAATCCAGGTATCTCTCATCATCTCAGTAACACAGGAGGAAACTGTCTTGCTCCTCTCACTACTCAAAGTGAGGGATATGAAAATGGGGTTCAGGCTTTGGTACCTTGGCTATACAGGAGACTCAACTAGAAAGTTTTTACATATACTACTTTCTTGATCCTAACCTCAAGATATTTCTGGTTTAAAAAATGGTTGATGGGACCTAGGGTTTTTGTTTGTTTGTTTGTTTTGAGAAAGAGTCTCTGTCACTCAGGCTGGAGTGCAATGGCATAGTCTGAACTCACTGCAACCTCTACCTCCCAGGTTCAAACCATTTTCCTGCCTCAGCCTCTCAAGTAGCTGGGACTACAGGCATGCGCCACCATGTCCGGCTAATTTTTGTATTTTTAGTAGAGACGAGGTTTCACCATGTTGGTCAGGCTGGTCTCAAACTCCTGACCTCAGGGGATCCACCCACCTCTGCCTCCCAGGGTTGGTATTTTTTAATGGCAGACAGGGCTTAGCATAAACATGTTATACTCTCATTGTAAAATCAGCATCAAGTCATCTGGAGTTGAATGCAAGGATTTTGGAGTATGTGCCCTGCTGATGTTAGACTTTACTGGATTCAATCAAGCCAGTTTTATGACTTTCTGCACCACCAAGTAGTGGCAAGGTGGGACATCAGCCAATAGTCAGCAAATACTTATTGAGTGCCTATATTGTGTAGGGGACAGCAGAAAGACAATGGGGTGAGGAATCTTGGGGTGTTGGTGAGGACATCCTGAAAAGTTAAATTATGTGGTTCATTCTGTAGAAGGACCCAACTAGGGTCAGAAAAGGATAGACGGATGAAAGATGGATGAATGAATGGATGGATTTGGAGTTCAGAAGGGTTAAAAAACAAGAAGTGGTTGAGAGGGAAAGAACAGATTCGTTGCCTGTGAGAAAATCAGAGACATGTCAGAATGTGTAGTCACAAAGAGGACATCCCAATTACACCTCACTGTAGAGCAGGTTCAGGTCATGACAAGATCCTCAACTGTGAGCCTTCAATCCAATTTAAAGAATACTTATTGACAAAAATAAGCAATAGGGAAAGGATTCCCTATTTAATAAATGGTGCTGGGAAAACTGGCTAGCCATATGTAGAAAGCTTAAACTGGATCCCTTCCTTACACCTTGGATTAAAGACTTAAATATAAGACATAAAACCATAAAAACCCTAGAAGAAAACCTAGGCAATACCATTCAGGAGATAGGCATGGGCAAAGACTTCATGACTAAAACAAAAAGCAATGGCAACAAAAGCCAAAATAGACAAATGGGATCTAATTAAACTAAAGAGCTTCTGCACAGCAAAATAAACTATCATCAGAGTGAACAGGCAACCTACAGAATGGGAGAATCTACCCATCTGACAAAGGGCTAATATCCAGAATCTACAAAGAACTTAAACAAATTTACAAGAAAAAAACCCATCAAAAAGTGGGCAAAGGATATGAACAGACACTTTGCAAAAGAAGACATTTATGCAGCCAACAAACATAAAAAAATGCTCATCATCACTGCTCATCAGAGAAATGCGAATCAAAATCACAGTGAGATACCATCTCACGCCAGTTAGAATGGTGATCATTAAAAAGTCAGGAAACAACAGATGCTGGAGAGGATGTGGAGAAATAGGAATGCTTTTACACTGTTGGTGGGAGTGTAAATTAGTTCAACCATTGTGGAAGACAGTGTGGCAATTCCTCAAGGATCTAGAACTAGAAATACCATTTGACCCAGCGATCCCATTACTGGGTATATACCCAAAGGATTATAAATCATGCTACTATAAAGACACATGCACACGTATGTTTATTGCGGCACTATTCACAATAGCAAAGACTTGGAACCAACCCAAATGCCCATCAATGATAGACTGGATTAAGAAAATGTGGCCCATAGACACCATGGAATACTATGCAGCCATAAAAAGGATGAGTTCATGTCCTTTGCAGAGACATGGGTGAAGCTGGAAACTAACACAGGAACAGAAAACCCAACACCACATGTTCTCACTCATAAGTGGGAGTTGAACAATGAGAACACATGGACGCGGGGTGGGGAACATCACGCACTGGGGCCTGATGAGGGGTGGGGGGCTGGGGGAGGGATAGCATTAGGAGAAATACCTAATGTAAATGAGTGCAGCAAACCAACACGGCACATGTATACCTATGTAACAAACCTGCAGGTTGTGTTCACGTACCCTAGAACTGAAAGTATAATAATAATAAAAAAAGAATACTTATTGATTTACATTTCTTTTCTATTTATTTATTTACCAACATTGAAATAGCTCTCTCCTCCACCATTTTTATGGTCAATGTATTTCTTTATTTCAGTCTATATAGCCTTTGTGGACAACCTAACTACCATTTTATGTTGTTACTCTTAGATTAAAATATGTTCCATTCAATTATAAATGTTTGCAATGCATTTGTAATATACTTATAAATTGAGACTTTATATGCAAAAATACAAATTTGCAGGCGTTTTCCGAAGACCCTTCCAAACTTTAAAGGTGTCCCTCAGTAGCCATGAAGCACAGCTCCTTTTAGAGAGTTGCACAGCACTGAGCTGTCTGTTACAGGGAGCAGCCACATGCTAAGGAAATGCAGGGCTCATGGCATAGAGAGAATTTTCCATTTCTGTTAAAATTAAGTGCTTTTATTCATGGGCTGATTTCTTTTAGGTTTTTGCAATCTCCAGGCACGACAGGCCACATGATTGAAACAGTTGTTCAATTTTTCTTGCTGAAGATGGTGAACTGGGTTAAGTTTACAAAGAACCATAGCTGGAAAAAGTATGACTTTGTTAGCTGCTTACTTCTTTTTCAGAGAAAAACTACTTTTCTAGTTTCTTTCTTTAGTTACAAAAATAATATGTGCTAATTATCACAAGCCAATCAATGGAGAGGCCTGCAGATATGAAATTCAGAGTCATTCATTCACTCTTCTGCAGAGTGGCTCCCCAAGGCAGCCAACATTGACAAGCAGGCTTGTGTATTTCCACACTGTCTCTTGAGCAAGGCTTATTTAGTCTACACTTGCCTCCTTTAAAGTTGCTCACAAGCAGATGAGGATCAATCTCGGATTCTAGAAGGGAGAACCTAGCCCCTGCTGTTAGAAGGAGCAGCGAAGGTGGCAGGTGAAAGCGCAGCCTGGAGCTGACTGTCTGTGTCCAAATCCCACTTCACCACTTGCTGCATAACTGAAGCAGATGATTCAGCTTTTCTCTGCCTTAATTGACTCAGGTAAATGGGATATTAAAATATCACATATGGATTATTACATTAATTAGGAAGTTAATGCAATATAGCGTGCATAGCAGTTAGTAAGCACTCAATAAATTGTAGATATTATTATTTTCTCTCTTGTGGGAGCAACAAAAGTGAAAAGAATGACCCTTTGGTAACTGGGGATCTGAGTATACACAGACTGTACCAATGATAACCGCAATCACAAGAAACAAACTACATTTGTGGAGGCTTAGTGTCATGCAGCCACAAAACACTTCCTCTGTTGATTCCTTTGTGTGGCTGGAATTTAACATTAATTCTTTGTTTGTTTTTCAGGAATAATAGAGAACATCAATAAAATTGTAGGCATAATTTTTAAACAATTTTATTAAAGAATAGTTATATATAATAAAATTCACTGGCCGGGTGCAGTGGCCCATGCCTGTAATCTCACCACTTTGGGAGGCCAAGGCAGGGGGATTACTTGAGGCCAAAGTTTAAGACCAGCTTGGGCAAAAAAGCAAAAGCCTGTCTTTACTCTCTCTCTCTCTCTCTCTCTCTCTCTCTCTCTATATATATATATATATATATATATATATATATATATATATATGTATATATATATATTTATTTATTTATTTTTAAATAGCCAGGTGTGGTGGTGTGCACCTAAAGTCCCAGCTACTCAAGAGGCTGAGGTAAGAGGATCGCTTGAGCCCGGGAGTTGGAGGCTGCAATGAGCTATGATGCCACCACTGTACTCCAGCCTGGGTGACAGAGTGAGACCTTGTCTCTAAAAATAAATAAATAAGTAAATACAAATTTTTAAAAATAAAAATTCATCCATTTTAAGAATACAATTAAATAAGTTTTAGTAAATTTACCAAGCTGTGCAACCATCACCACAACCCAGTTTCAGAACATTTACATTACCCTAGGAAGCTCTCTCATGCCTGTTTACAGTTAACCCCAGTTCCTATCGCCAGCTCTGGGCACCATTAATCTACTACTCTCTGTCTCTATGACTTTGCTTTTTCTGGACACTTCATATAAATGGATTATGCAGTATGTGGCCTTTTGTATCTGACTTATTTCAGTTAACATAATGTTTTAAAGATCCATCTACACCGAAGTACGTATCAGTGTGTGTTCCTTTGTACTGAGGAACTGTATTCCATTGTATGGATATACCACAGTTTGTTTATCCATTCAACAATGGATGGACAGTTGGTTGTGTCCACTTTTTAGCTATTACGAATAATGTCACTATGAACATTGGTGTACAAGTTTTTGGGTGGACTTACGTTTTTATTTCTCTTGGGTAGATACATAGAAGTGAATATAGTAAATTTATATTTAACTTTTTAAAACTACTAAACTGTTTTCTACAGTGATCGCACCATTTTACATTCCCACCAGCAATGTGTGAAGGTTCTACAAGTCTAATTTTAAAGGTCAAAATAGAAAGAAGATCTAAAAATACATGAATTCAAGTGCTGAATGTCTGTTCTCTGACACTGGTTATCTTCTAAACTCCCCTTTCATGAAAGGACAGGGAGAATCCTTCCCCTGCCTTCCCCAGATTCTCATTTCCCATATTTTGCTGTTTGGCTAAATGGCGGCTCCCTCACCTCATTTAGTCCTGCTAATTCAGGCAAAGCAACCCTGTGCTCCTCCACTCCTAGCAACCCTAAGAGGCTATCTAAAGTGGAAAGAACATTTAACAAATGCAAATTCAGTCCTTGGGTATGGCGAGAGAAGAGTTAATGCAGTTTGTAATAATTATTGACTACAAGAACTGCAAATGATTGCATAAAATTTCTAAAATATGCCTGCAAGGTTCTCTTATTGATGTGTTGCCCCCAGGGGTACACATATGGGTTTAAGTGTCTAAACTGTTTTATTAATTAAATTGCTATGATTTACCTCTCCCATGTTAGCATTTACAGTTTATGAAACAGCCCTGTAATTAGAAAATGATGTACTAGTGTTGCTTGTTTACTTTGTGGGTGAAATATTATACACACACAGATGTGTATGTGTATATATATACACACACACTTATATATGTTTATAGACACACACACGCACGTACACACACACACACACACACAAAGTGTTTTTTCTTGGGTCAACCCTCACAGGCTACTTTATTTCTAGTCCAATTAATAGGCAACCTCCAGTGGTGCATTAAATTGCTTTTTAGCAGGAGGGGGAAGATAACTGAGAAGTTCATTGTTCCTGCTGAGGTGTGTGATGGCATCCATGTATGTTTGTTTATTTTCCCTCCATAGACAGACAATTGAAATCACAAGGATTTATTGTAAAAAAAAAAAATCTGTCGAGAACAGCCCTGAGGATACCTCAGCAAATCCTAAGACTGTACCTATTTTAATTATACAGCTTATTACTATCTTCTGTGTCCATTCTGAAGGTATATGTAGGAATATATAATATAAATTACCTGTGCTACATAGACAATGCCTAAATAAAGTCGTTGTTGAAGTGCTTTTTGTTTGCCTTTGTTTTATACCTATTTATTTGTCCCATCTACAGACCATATTCTGGTGCTGAATCTGATGTTTACATATTTTTATCAGTTTTCTCAACTGTGATTAATATGTGACTTTTATGTATATCAGATTATGCCAAGTCTGGTTCAAGCATATCAAATGATTATTCTTAGGTTGGAAGAACTTTAGGGGTTATATACTCACACTTTCCATATTTCTGTAACGTTTCTGGGTTCTGTATGGATTGATCATAATTGACATTTCAAATCTCTTTTATATGGAGGTAATGTATAATTTTAAAAGTCTATCTTTCAGAGATACTAGGGGTAAAAGAAAATAATCTTTAAAATACCTTAACATATAGGGAAAAAAGTTTCTATGCATATAAATGATCAATTTGGTTAGTAATCTAATGATGCACAAATTTATATAAAAGGGTTGCTCTGCTCCCATGGCTGTGATGAATTCTGATTGCAGAGGTTAGAACAAATTTGGGGGGAAGAAAAGAGCAAAAGAGAAGTAGGTAATACAGAGCTTAGCACAGGACTATATGCTTAAGAGGCTTTACACATTTTCACTTCTCCACTTAAATGTTTATCAAGAACTAAACTATAATGGTATTTAGTAGTATACTATACACTAAAGTGAATGTGAAGACTTTCAAGACGCTAATTTCAAGAAGCTCACAGTCAGGTAAAAGGAATGCTCTGTTCACAAGCATGCAGAAAGGTTGCATGCTAAGAAAACAACAGGGTTTCAGTACATAGAGGAAGCTCTTCTGGTTGGAGTGGTCAGAAAAGTCTTCTTGGAAAAGATGGTATTATCTTTTTGGCATTGGGGAGAATTTTAGTAGATGGGAGCTTTCAAGGATAGGTAACTCCAGCAAGGGAAATGGTATGGGTAAAGGGGCAGAGGTTAGAAAATCTATGGTGTATGAAGATCATACACAGAAGTAAAATAAAGCAATCTCCTCTATTGGCATTTCTGACTTCATATTAAAAGAAAGTCATGGACGATACCACTAGATTAGCCATTCATCTTGCAATTGCATGATGTGGATAATTAAGGTGAAAGAAGTACAAATGCCTCACAGCAACTAGTCAACAATGCTGGCAAATATGTGTAGAGTGAAGCAACGAATGAGTGAGCGGTCGAACAGTAAACGTGCACAATGGAGGAACAAACAGCAACAAAAGGATAGATGAAGCAAGTGTGGCAAGAGGTTGATAATGACTGAATCTGAGTTCTGGCTGGATTAGGGCTCATGACACAATTTTTTTTTTTCACTTGTATAGGCTTGACATTTTCATGATAAATTTTTTTAAGTTGTTTACAATTTCCATTTCTACTCCCACAGAAATGGTCCTCCTCAAGGTTCTAATGATCCCCGGTTATGAAATCCCGATGAAAACTTGCGTTCATCTTACATGACCGCCAAGCAGCCTTTGACACATTTGACCGCTTCCACTTTTTTGAAACATTTCCCCCTGGTTTTGCTGACACCGCATCTCTCCCTGTTTCTCCATTGCCTGCCTCAGCTCAGTTCTGCTGCCAGCACCTCATCCTATCTGACCTCCAAATACGGAGTTCTTGAGTTCCACTCTTGGTCCCACGATCTTCTCACTCCACCTTCTCTTCCTCAGTGACACATTGAGTTCAGTTATCACATGCACTCTGGTGACTCCTCATATATCTTCAGCCCAGACTTCTCCAATGAGTTCCACACTCACATATCAAACTCTAATCCACATCTCTAGTCAACACCTCCTGTGTTAGTCAGGTTTCTCTAGAGGGTCAGAACTAATCGGATATATGTATATAGGAAAGGGAGCTTATTAAGGACAATTGACTTACATGATAACAAGATAAAGGCCCATGATAGGCTGTCTGCAAGCTGAGGAGCAAGGAAGCCAGTGGTGGATCAGTCTGAGTTTTAAAACCTCAAAAGTAGGGAAGCCAACAGTGCAGCCTTCAGTCTGTGGCCAACGGCCCGAGAACCCCTGGCAAACCACTGGTGTAAGTCCAAGAGTCCGAAAGCTGAAAAACTTGGGGTCTGATGTTCGAGGGAAGGAAGCATCCAGCACGAGAGAAAAATGAAGGCTGGAAGACTTAGCTATTCTGCCCTTCCGTCTTCTCTTGCCTGCTGCCTGCTTTATTCTAGCTACACTGGTAGTTGATTAGATGGTGCCCGCCCAGATTGAGGGTGGGTCTGTGTCTCCCAGTCCTCTGACTCAAATGTTAATTTCATTTGTCAACACTCTCACAGACATACTCAGGAACAATATTTTGCATCCTTCAATCCAATCAAGTTGACATTCAAAATTAACCATCACACCTCCACTTACAGACTGTTAGAATTCACTGTGTTCAGAACGGAGCTTGTGATCTTTTCCCCCAGTCTGTTCCTTTTCAGCATGACTACCTTGGTGAATGCCACCACTATCTACTCAGCTGCTCATTCCAGAACTCAAGGTGTCATTCTCTGCACTGTTCGTCTCCCCTCAGCCTGTCCATCACCAAGTTTTGTCAATTTCACTTCCAAAATAGTTTTCAAGCCTGTTCACTTCTGTCAACCTCCTCACTTAGACTAATGAGAAAGCCCTACTGCATCTCCATAAGTTGTAGGAACGCCCACCCGCCTCTCCATCCTCTGCTTGGAAACCAGAATGATCTTGTAGAAACCTAAAGATTAAATACTCTCCTACTTAAAACTGTTTCCCTTCCCCACAATGTCCAAAGTATTTCCTATGGCCCAGAAGACCCCGTGTGACCTATGTGCATCATCTTACACCACTATCCCCTTGTTCACTTGTTTAGAAGTGGCTGCCCTTCTAACTCCTACTCCTTTGGGTTTCAGCATAAATGATCCTTCATCAGCCTTATCAGACCTGCAAAAAAGATAAAGTCTCCCTGTGTTGCACTTTCATTGTCAACTGTAGTTTTCCCTCATAACATTATACACAAATGCAACTATTTATGTAATTATGAGTTTGTTTCCAGCCTCCTGCCTTAGACAGAAGGCTCCAGGATTTAATACATTTTCCCTTGCCTGACATGTAGTATCTACTCAATTAACAATCTCCCTCATAAAGAGAGAGACTGTATCTGTCTGTCAGAATATGGCACATAGTAAGTCTTCAATAAACAGTTAAACTTACTGAATGTTGTTGGTGTTCAAATTAAACACTGGAAACTGAATCAATGTTAACCTTCATTCTCTTAATAATGCCTCCTAGAAAAAGCAAGTGGAACAGTAATGAGCTGCTAGGTATTCACTTTGGTAATTTGCCTCCTTTCCCCTTCCCTCTAAAATGTGTAACATTCTCCTTGCCTCCCCTGCTGATGTGCTTCATCAGAAGTGAGCTGGAGGGATTTGGAGAGTTTCAGAGTCTTTTGTTTTCCTGAGTAAAGGCTATACACTAGGATCCAGGTGTGAAATCTTCTGACATTGAATTTAACGTGTGTAACAGAAGGTTTGAGAGTCATTTCAGAGTAAATAACTTTCTATCCTCCCTAGCTCATGTAAGAGCACATAATTATTTACTCCTTCTAATTTCCCCAGTTAAGGCATCTCTATCTTAGTGGAGACTGAGTTGCTTAATATTTTTAAGTGACCAGCATGTAGACCTAATTCCAGTTTCACAGCCCTCAGCCTCAAGATGTTGGGTGAGTTAGATGTCAGATTCCCAGTCCTGGTTTTGGAAACTCAAAGCAGGATGAAAGTTTACTCACTTAATTTTCAAAATGGAAAAAATATGGAAAAACCGTGTTTTTAGTAAGTTGGATGAGTACAGATTGCTGAAAAATGGAAGGTGCACCTCCTTAAACATGGCCAGCACCACCCTGAACCACAGCTGTTCAGCAGTCCTAACTCCCCCAGGTGTTGTGGGTATAGATGCTGTACTTTGAGAACCTGTTTCAACCGTGGCAGAAGTTCTCCAAGTAGCAAAGGCCTGCCGCTTTTCAGGGGATCCCGCACACATTGTGGGGAACTGGCCTATGGTGGACGGTTCAATAAATACATCTTATATTAAACTGCAATTAGGCGCTTTTGGCTTTTCTGTTCTGTTAAGAAAGTCATGCACTTGAGGGAAATAAACCCACAAGATCTCTTTGCTGGTAGAACTTAAAAATATTTTTTTCTTCCTGGTTCTATTTGCAGACTGTGCTAGTGGGTTAGTTAATCAAACACAATTGCCTTCCATGTCTGGGACTTAGGATTAACATATGCAACCTATTTCTCCAAGAGACACTGCACGCCGAGTTCTTGGCTCTCGGTGCACACCGTAGACATTAATCATGTGAGTGTCCTCTATTAAAATGACTAGGTCAGGATAGTAACGGGAAAACTCAGGCACCTGCTCTTTCTGTGGTACCTGAGAGGGCCTGCACAGGTGACAGCTGAGCACACCAGCCAGCATCCCGGACAAATCTGGTGGAAAAGCTTTCACTTCTCTTTCTTTATCAGAAGTTGGAAACAAGCAAACTGGTTTTCTTAAAATTAGTTAGAATATTTAAATACATTCTACCTTTGCAATTTCTGCCTCTCCAATTTGAAGTTTCTCTGAAACTTCACCTGGACTTCCTCACTTTCAGATTTGATGGTCTCTCCTCTGTCTTCATTTTCATTCGCTTTCCTCTGGTGCTTGATTCTGCTGATGGTCAGATTTCTTAGCTATCTGGCTATCGACTGAATGTTTGTATCTGTCCAAAATTCATATTTTGAGCGCTTCCTTGCCCCTTCTTCCATATGAGGACACAGCAAGAAGGCAGAGTGCTTCCTTGCCCCTTCTTCCATATGAGGACACAGCAAGAAGGCACCATCTACCGCAAGGAAGAGAACCCTCACCAGACACTGAATTTGCTGCACCTTGATCCTGGGCCATCCAGCCTCCAGAACTGTGGAAACTTGTTTAAGCCACCCAGACTGGTATTTTTGTTACAGCAGCCAGAATGGGCTAAGACCTCACTCTTCCTTCTGATTTCCCCAGCATTCTGTGAACCTGGTCTTGTTTCTGCCTCCCCTTTGGCTTCTCAGCCTCATTTCTCTTTGCTGTCAGTTCTTTCTGCTCCGCGACTTTTGTGTGTTTCTCTGAGCTCTGTTCTAGTGCGGCAGGTATCCATCCTCTCTCTGCACAGAGATGTATCATTAATACCTTAGTTCGTAATGTGTTCTCAGCCTGAAAAGCCTCCCCTACCTACTGTATAACCAAATCCTATCCACTTGTCAAGTTGTTCTAGAAATAGTTATTGTACATTGTGTGCCTCCAATGTATCAGGCACCATGATAGGGCTTTAGAAATATGACATTAATTAATCTTCAAGTCAAGTTTGAAAAAGAGGTATTATTGTCCCCATTTTATAGGGAGCTCTGGGAATCTGTGAAGTGGGGACAAGAGAAGTTATTCCCTGGGGACTCAGAGGAGTTTAGCAACTTCCCCCAAATCCCACAGCAGTGGCGGAGCTGAGATACAAACTCAGGAGCTGACAAATAAAGTTTGCTTTGTCTTTCAGCAAAGTCTATGCTCTACATACTAGAGGCATTGCAGCCAAGTGGCCAAGCTATGTCCTTCTGTGGACAGACAGATCAGGGTTTGAGAACTAACTCAACCATTCATGACATGTCCAATGTTCAGGTGTTCTAGTTATAACGTAGGGGAGAATGATAATGCCTACCTCATGGGCTGTGGTTCTGAAGGAGCTTGGTATAAATGGTAGGCACAGAGTTCCTAATCTAGTTGCTGTTGTTGTTATTGTTGTTATGATGCATTGCTCCAACTCCTGAGCCAGATGCCCTACTCAAAGTCTAACAAGTCACATTTCTTCCATGGTTCCAACTCTGTTATTTCCCCTCTAGGAACTTTTGTTGCACTTACAGTGTCTACCACATGACTTAATCATTCTCTTATTTTGTTCTCAAATTCTCCAGCAGTTGTGTATTCAGTTTCCCCAGTGGGTTTCATATTAAATTTTCTTCTGGGAATTATAGGCATCATCTAAAGGCATCATTTTATGCTTGCAAGTTTCAGTTGTACCTCTACGTGACTTCAAATATATTCCTGTTATCTGTCCACAAGGCAGGATCTACTGGCTTAGTTTCATCCCTTCCACTCGCGCTAATGCATTACTGTAGTTATTTCAGTTTGCCAAAAAAAGCTAATTTTCTCACATTTCTCTCCCTCCCTTCCTTCCTCTCTTTCGGGCATCAATAGTACTTATGAAGAAACTGCTAGGTACCGAGCACTGGGAATTCAACAGTGAGCAAACTCATGGGGCTCACAGTCTAGTGGGGAATTGAGACAGCACTGAATCTATTATAAAATCATGGATTAAGTGTTACAGTAGAAAAATATGGGTATCGTGAAAGCGCAAGGAAGGCTCCTCATTGTAACTGAAGAATCAAAGGTAGCTTCAAGGTGGAAGTGAGGTCTATGCTGAGACCAGAAGGTTAATTAGGAGCTAGGGAGGCTGGGGTAGGGATGGGGCAGGAAGTGGGGATGTAAATGTGCCAGGCAGAGAGAAGAGCTTATACAAGGCTTGTAAACAATAGAGAGCCTGTGAAGTCAAGGAGCCAAAGTTTAGTAGGGCTGGTTGACAGTGTCATGGCTGGTGGGGAAGCTCAGACGTGGTCATCCAGGCCCTATGGCCTATGTGAAAGTGTGAGGACTCGACACAATACCATAAAAAGCATTTTTCCCCTCTCCAAGATGGAAAATGACTTGGAGGTGGAAGTAGTCAAGAATAGATTCAGGGAGACTCGTTATGAGTAGCTTCAGTAGCCTAGATGAAAGTTAGTGATGGCCTTTAGGATTAGGAAAATAGATGAGCTTGAAAATACCTAGATAGTAGAATTTATAGAAGTTGATGATAGATTTAGTGTTGGAGGAGAGAGAGAAGAGTAGAATTAAGGAAGACTCCAGGCTTACGGCTTGGGAAACTGGGTGGATATTGGTTCCCTACAGTGAGGAAAGTAGATAGGAGGGGAAATTGGTTTGGGAGAAAAAGACTGTGTGCTCAATTTTGGTTAAGTTAATCTTAAAATGCCTACGGGACATCCAAATGAAGATGGCCAATGGGCAGTGAAATATGCAGGTGAGGCTCAGGAGACAGACGTGGGCTGGGCTTGGATGTGATCATGCAGTGGCGTGTGTGTGGCTGTGTGTGTGATTTCCCCTTGAGTTGTCCATCTGTCTTCTGGCCAATCATTTGAGCTCTAGGTGTTCTTTAAGACTGAAGTCAGGTCTCACTCCTTTGCTGAATCATTACTTCTTTCTTCGAGTCTCCCTCTCATCTTTTCTCCAATGTCATTGTGTACAAGCCTACAGCATAGCATGGAAAAGACTGCTTGGTGATTATTCACTTCTGTCTTGCTTTGGGCTCTAATCTACGGGAAGGCAGCAATTTTGTTTTGTCCATCTTCATTTTAGGCATAATGGCTGACAGACTTGTATTTAATGAATTTTTTTAATATATTGCAAGTAAAAGGCTAGCCATGGTCAAAATGATCAGATGACAGCGTTTGATATGGGCTCCTCCTATTTTCCTCCAAGATGGCCAGTACTTCTGACCTACAAAATCAACTAGAACATCCTCCAAATTTTTTACTGCATTTCCCTGTCAAATATACCAGTCCTATCCAGAACACCAAGCAATGCCTATGCCCAGTGCTCAGGCACTGTGAGGAAAACAGAAATGAATAAACACATTCTCTGTTTCAAAGAGTCTTCACACTAGTAGAATGGAGAATGAAAATAAAAATCATTGCAGGTGTGGGCAGGGTTTTGTAGTAAGATGAAAGAGGCCCCACGTATCTGGAATGGGCCCTCCCGGGTGCACCTTCTGAAGGCAACAGTTTCACTCAAATACGTGATTCTTGAGGTAGAAACTTCCAGTCCTAGGGAGGAAAGGCAAGGGGCATCCTGCCCAGCTCTTCACTTCGTATCTCATGGGTGAAGCCTCACAGGGCTCTATTAATAATTGGAACATGTCCCCAACCTGCCAGGATTACCCTCCAGACCCCAGCTTGTCACATGGTCCCTGTACCCATGTGTCTGTAGACTTCCATTAGGCAGACTTTACTAAATATTAAAAAACAGAACAGGCTGGGCGTGGTGGCTCACGCCTGTAATCCCAGCACTTTGGGAGGCTGAGGTGGGTGGATCACCTGAGGTCAGGAGTTCGAGACCAGCCTGGCCAACATGGTGAAACTACGTCTTTACTAAAAATACAAAAATTATCCGGGAGCAGTGGCAGGCGCCTATAATCCCAGCTACTTGGGAGGCTGAGGCAGGACAATCGCTTGAGCCTGGGAGGCAGAGGTTGCAGTGAGCCAAGATCGCACCATTGCACTCCAGCCTGGGTGACAGCAGGAGACTCTGTCTCAAATAATAATAATAATAATAATAATAATAATAAACATTAAAAAAAATAAAAGACAGAACATTAGAAATCCATTCCAGAAACCTACTGGAACTTCAAAGTTTTTACAGATGACATTTTAGAGAGCTTTCTTGAGTTTGTCAAATGAACAATTTCAAGAAGTCTCTACATACTATTATCTACCATACAACGGATCAGTAGTCAAAATTATGGCCAAGATAGGTAATAAAGTAAAACGCACTGTATTGTCTACTGACAATGTGACAAGGTAGGCAACTTTAAAAGTGGCTTTTAATAAAAGGTCTTACTGTTTGTGGGATCTTAAAGCACTATTTTTAGTTTGCAGCTAAGACATGAGTATTTCAGACAAACTTTGTGAATGTGTGCTTAAGTTTAAGTAAGCATGAGACAGTCATGAGTTATCCTAATAGACTGTGTCTCTTTAGAATCTTTGTTCCTTAGTCTTATGGGAAGGGTGTCTCATGTCTCCTGTATGTTCTGTATGTTCCTGTACGTTCATGTCCATGGGAGCAGAAAGCCAGAAGCTGTGACCATAGACCCTTCCAGGGAGACTGCACAGGAACCTGTCAAGGAATGCAAAAGGACTCCTTAGAGGTGACAAGGCAGTTTGACAAAGGCAGCTGGGCTTCATCACAGACTGACGTATGTGAAAAATAGAACTCACGGCCGGGTGCAGTGGCTCACACCTGGAATCCCAGCACTCTGGGAGGCCAAGGTGGGCAGATCACCTGAGGTCAGGAGTTCGAGACCAGCCTGGCCAACATGGCAAAACCCCATCTCTACTAAAAATACAAAAAATTAGCTGGACACCTGTAGTCCCAGCTACTCGGGAGGCTGATGCAGGAGAATTGTTTGAACCCAGTAGGCAGAGGTTGCAGTGAGCCGAGACCATGCCACTGCACTGTAGCCTGGGCGACAGAGTGAGACTCCATCTCAATTAAAAAAAAAAAAAAACAGACCTCAGACCTCATGGATTCCTCCTCAGGCTGCTAGGAGGATGTAAAAAAAGCCTCTAACAAGAGTGCTTTCACTTTTGGAATTGAGAAAGGTAAATTTCCCAAGGACTGTAAAGCTACTCTTGTCTCCTATATTGATATTTTTCTCTGAAAAAATAAATGTCTTTTTGCATTATTTAAATAGCACATAATTAAATACTAAGGGCTCTCTGTTACTTGTACCCAAAGCAGTGCCCAGTGAGGTATGGAGGCCCAGAGGGCTGTAGAGAAGCATCGCCTCTCAGAGCAGGAGAGAGGAAAAACAATAGACAGAGACAGACAGGGACCCAGGGCAGGAGGAAAAGAAAGGAAGTGTTTAACATTCAGAATTTGTCCACAGCCGATAATTTATTGGAACTCGTCTGTAACAAGGCCTGGCACTGATTTATAAGTTGATTTGAAAAATAAATAAAAGTGATAGAAACCTGCATTTGGTTTTAATGATAGACTGTTGCAGCGTGAAAAGTAAGGATATGAAACATTGCAAGGAAATTAGATATTATGCCCTGAAGACAATTGCAGCTACCAGCCCATTAATTGTTAGATATTTATTATTAAAAATTTCTTTTCATGAGCGACTGCAGAATATTTGCGCTACTCAAGCTGTTGGGTTCTGACATGAATGAAGTGTGAGGAGCTCATTTGTTTCTCTGTGTGTGTGTGTGTGTGTGTGTGTGTGTGTGTGTGTAAAACTGACAAGCCAGCTGACCAAAATAGGTGATAGATCTCTTTACAGCAAAAACAGAAATATAGAGGGGCTGCCTTTTAACTCAGAACAGAGCAAGGAGTGCTGGGGCACTTGTCATTTCTGAAGCTGTTATTAAATAATAATTTAATAAATAATAAAAAATAATAAAAATAATTTTAACCCAGGTATAGGCACAAGTTAGATCTTTCTACATTAGAACACAAGTCAAAAATCCCTGGCTGGGCCAGGTGTGGTGGCTCACGCCTGTAATCCCAGCACTTTGAGAGGCTGAGGTGGGAGGATCACTTGAATCCAGGAGTTCGAGACTAGCCTGGCCAACGTGGCGAAATGCTGTCTCTACAAATAATAACAACACTAAATTAGACAGGAGTGGTGGCTCATGCCTGTGGGTCCAGCTCCTTGGGAGGCTGAGGTGGAAGGGTCGCAGGAGCCCAGGAAGTCCAGGCTTTGGTGAGCCATGATTATGCCATTGTACTCCAGCCTGAGTGACAGAATGAGAACCTGTCTCAAAACAAAACAGAACAAAGCAAAACAAAACAAAAAAAAGTCACTGGCAATAGCACCCCAAAGAGATCTAAATTATGAATACTAAAAGCAATTTTGTTATCTCACCAGTATTTAATGTATTGTGTTGAATTTTGGGCTGGAAAGATCCAGGATTGCCACTTGAACACCTCATGGTTTAAATTATAATACACAATGGTGCACCCAAAACAGGAGTATCCTCCCTCCAAGTTATGGCATGTCTAAACTGCTTTCTTATAAATTAGGTAATATATTTGTTTTTTTGTTGAGGAAAAAAAGAGAGTGGGTCTTTGGTTAACTGGAAATTACTTATTATTATAGGCTAATATTATAAATGTTTTACATTTCCTTTTTATTTTATATTTGAAACTTAATATTTGTGTTTCCCTTATTTGCCAGATATTTGGAGGATGAGGCTATATTTGGACAAATTTTTATTTACGTAAATGTATAATTTAATGGTCCAGATACATATTTTTTTGAAATCAGAAGGCACTTTACAGCCAATCTTAATTCATGATTCACTCTTAGGGCTATTTTCAATTAATTTTTCTACTGTGCCATTTTTCTGAAGCACACAGAAAAATGTTTTACAGTGGAGAGGATCAGCATAGTAAAGATAAAGATGGCATTATTTACATAAATAGCATATTTTAAAAACAGCTTCGGTGAGTTGCAACACAAGTTAATAAATTTAACTTGCCATTATTTAATATGTAACAAAATACAGTCTAAAAAATACAATCTAGGTGGTCCATGTGCCACAATGCCCAGCTTTGCCATCAAGGAATTTACAAATGCTATTCCTACGTACTTTGTGCTGCTGATAGCTTTTTTCTCTACAGTGCTAAATTCTATGGTAAACCATCGAAGACTTGAGCAATGCTTGCACTCAAATTCGGGCTAGACTGTGAGCTTTTTGAGGGTGGAGACTGTGTCTATATCCATCTTTGTAGCTTCTGAGGTCAGCCTGGTGCCAATCACTTTATGAATGAGGGGTAGGTTAGGTTACTTCCTAAAGCCTTCATATTTAGGTCTTAGAAAATCAATCAGCAAACATTTGTTGCATCCCTCCTCTTCTTTTTCCACTAAGGAGGATGGTATTTCAGATATTGATGCACAGAATTCCCCTGTTGGTTGAGAACCAGGCTTGTATCCAGAATGGATAACATAATATCAGTGGCACACACGTATGCACATACGAAAGCAGGCAGGCAGGAGTTTGCTGATCTCTGTTGTACCCAGCCCCACCATGGTTGATTTCAAGCTACTAATAATTGTGGCTCACTAAATAAATAAAAATTTAACTATCAGTTCTTGCCAACTGGTAAAAGGGCGTTCCAGTAGGATGTTCATAGGTTCATTTGTTTTTTTTTTTTAAAATGTCCACTGTCAAACACATTTTTAAAGACTGTCAAGAGGAGGTCTGGACCACAGTGTTTCTCCATGGATTTGACCAACATCTGCCCACTGTCTCTCTCTCCATTCACTTGGAGCTCCAAGCTGTACTCTTCACATCTTCCCTTCCTACAAGTCACTCACCTGTCATTTCTTTAAGACAATGCGGAAATGCTCAACTCCAGCCCTCTCCACCTTCAGTTTTCCTTATGTTGCCTTTCCCTCCTTCTCTCCCCTCCCCTGTCTTATAGGAAGAAGTGTCTGCTTTCCAAAAACCCGTCCACCACCACGGATACTCATCTTGTCCCCACTTTCCCTGAGACCTGCTCCATCATCTGTCTCACCTCTTACTTCAAGTATTCCTTTTCGTCAACAATTTCTCTATTTCCTTTCAGACTTCAAGCCAACTCAGATATTCCCACAAACAAATATTATTTATTTTGTTTTTGAAAAACTTACCTTCTCCTTCAAGCTATCATCACTTCATGCTTGTTGACTCTTCACCATTCCTTAGTTGCCTTGAAATCTGGCTGAAATCACCCAAAAAACCGACATAATCACCGAGTCAAATGGGTTTTCTCATCCTTCCTTCAAATACTTCTCACACGCTGAGCACAGCCTGGTTTTCCTTGTACCTTTTTATTTCACGTTCAACCAAACTCCCCAAACTTTGGTCTCACTCACAGCTTTGCCCTCAGATCTCCTCAGCCCACACTTCCTTGACAATCACGTCTGTGTGCCTGGTTCCAAATTTTTATGTCTAGCCCCAGCAGCTCAGTCTTGTCATAACCCAGACCAGATGTCACCTTGTTCCCTAACCAAGTCATCCTTTTCATATCTCCCTAACCACCTGTGCTAGAACTCCTAGAAGAAAATATTCCAGTGGTGTGCTGGTAAATACCCACCACCCCAAAGCCCTGATTTACAGTATTTGCTGCTTTCCATTGTGTAAATCAGAGGTTGGTAAACTTTTTCTGTAAAGAACTAGATAGTAAATATTCTAGGCTTTCAGGTTCCAGGCTTTCAGGCCACATGGTCTCTGTTTCAAGTACAATCAACTGCTGTTGTTAGTGAAAGCAGCCACAGACAAGGCCTAAATGCATAAGCATGGCTGTGTTCCAATATAAGGTTATCTATGGACCTGAAAGTTGAAATTCATATAATTTTTTCATATTATATGTCCCAAAAAATCTTCTAAATTTTTTCAATTAAGAATGTGAAGACCATTCTTACCTTGCAGCCATACAAAAGCAGGCAGGCAGGAGTTTGCTGATGTCTGTTGTACCCAGCCCCACCATGGTTGATTTCAAGCCACTAATAATTGTGGCTCACTAAATTAATAAAAATTTAACTGTCAGCTCTTGCCAACTGGTAAAAGGGGGCTCCAGTAAGATGTTCATAAGTTCATTTTTTTTTTTAAATGTGCACTCTCAAACACATTTTTAAAGGCTGTCAAGAGGAGGTCTAGACTACAGTGTTTCTCAATGGATCTGACAAACATCTGGAACAACGGTCTTCCTGAGAAGCATTTCTTAGGAACACTGTTTGGAGGATTCTGTCTTGGTATTCTAATTGCCCGACAGGTTCTTCTTGACCACTGCACAGATAAACCCAATTCACCAAGAGAGTGCTATTGCAGTAGAGGAAGAGTTTAATTATCACAAGGCAGCTAAACAGAAGGATGGGAGTTACTAGTTAAGTCTGTCTCCCTGAAAATTTAGGAGACTAGGGTTTTTTAAGGACAATTTAGCAGGCAGGGGGCTAGGGAATAGGGAATGCTGATTGGTTGGGTTGGAGATGACATCATAGGAGGTAGAAGCTGTCTTCTTACTATTTTCAGTTCCTGGGTAGGATCACAAGACCAATTGAGCCAATTTACCAAACCAGGTGGTGCCAGCTGGTTATCAGAATGCATGGTCTAAAAAATATCTCAAACGCCAATCTTAAATTTTATGGTAGTGTTTTTATCTATCAGAGCAACTGAGGAGGTTACAAATCTTGTGACTTCTGGCTACATGGCTCCTGAACCATAATTCTAACCTTGTAGCTAATTTCTTAGTTTTACAAAGGCAGTTTGGTCGTTCAGCAAGGAGGGGGTTAGTTTTGGGAAGAAGCTGTTACTATCTTTATTTCAAGGTTAAACTAATTTCCTCCCATAGTTAGCTTGGCATACGCCCAGGAATGAACAAAGAGTGCTTGGAGGTTAGAAGCAAGATGGAGTCAGTTAGGTTAGATTCCTTTCACTGGCCTAACTTTTCTATGTCAGATTTCTCTCACTGTCATAATTTTTGCAAAGGCAGTTTCACCATTCGTGTATATTCCCCACTTTTCCTTCCTCTCATATATAATCAGGTGTCAAGGCCTGTCATATCTATCCTTTCACACTGAGGGTAGAAGATGAGCCCTGGAGGGAGCTGGGGACCAAGTACCCTGCCTAATGTCCTGGCCTGGCTGGACCATTCCTAATTCTCTGCCCTCCCTAGGATCTCTGCCAATGAACTGACTTGTTTCTTCTCCCTAACCTGAATTGACCAGCTTATGCCTGTGGCTCCAGATGGAGCCAGTGGCACCATCAATGACACCCCCTTTCACTCTTAAAAGCATGCGGGTTTGGATGATAAGGTACACTATTACTTTACCTTCACCCCCTTTCACTCCTGTCTGCCAAAATCTTCTTATTCATGAGCTACCTGCATATAAAGCCTCTTCCAATCCTTTTGACTGGCTGTGATCTATCCCTTTCCAAAACCACATCAACTTTCTTCTTTCCTCTCTTAGGCTCCCAGTTAGAGTTATTTATAGACCTCTTTTATTTCTTCTTATGTTTTTAAGCACAGAGACTGTGCTATATTAGATACCATCAAGGTGCTAAGAACAATGCCTTGCTCAGAAGTAAATAATAACTATGGGTTGAATAAAAAATAACTGACCAAATATAAAAGTTCAAAGGGAATATGTATCACCAGTGTAAGGATTTTGAGACCCATAAGTTTGAGCAGAAAGTCAGCATTCTCTGCCATCTCCTTTCTTCATCAAAATTTTACACAATGATGAATTTTTCTCCCCAATTGTTAAGTGGAGGAATTATGTAAGAGTTTACAAACTACAAAGAACAAAAGTATTTATTTAGCTAGTTGATTCACAACAGTGTTTTCTAAGATGTGTTCCTTGGAACACTAGTTGAGCATGATATTAGTGGAGTATTTATTAAAACAGGATTATCTGGCCAGTTAAAGAAATGCTGACTTAGAGCTCAGCAGAGTTTTTAGTATATATGTGTTTTAATAGTGGGACTCTCAGAACTTTTAATAAACAAATGTGCATGGCAAATCTCTAAAGAGGGGCTATGATATCTAATATTTTCCAAATTTAATCGATCATGGATGCCTCTTCTGAATCTTCCCACCCGTTTTTCTGTGGAGCCTTTCTTAAGACAACTAGGGAAATAGTAATTTAGAAAGTACATTTACAGTGAGTTATAAGAGTATTTTCAATATATTTGCTTTCCAAGGTAGTTCTGACCATGAATTGGTAATGGATCTTAAAATCTTCTTAAGCCATTTTCTTCCGTGTGGGTTTCTTTTTCGTTTGTTTGTTTCATTGGTTTATTTTTTGAGACAGGTCTTGCTCTGTCACCCAGGCAGGCATGCAGTGGCACAAACATGGCTCACTGTATCCTTGACCTTCCGGGCTCAAGTGATCCTTACACCTTAGCCTCCCAAGTAGCTGTGACCACAGGCACACACCACCATGCCTGGATAATTTATTTTAAATTTTTTTGTAGGGACACAGTCTCACCATGTTGCCCAGGGTGATCTTGAACTCCCAGGCTCAGTTGATCCTCCTGCTTCAGCCTCTTAAAGTGCTGGGATTACAGGTGTGAGCCACTGTGCCTGGCCCAGTTTCTTAGTTGAAGCTTCTTGATTAGCATGAGCAGGTGGTACTTCATTCATGCCTTTGGCACATAAAGCCTGGAAGACTGAACTCAGCCTGAACTCAGGTCCCCAAGCTGGATGATTCAGCCTCCATCCTCTGCTTTTTATTACCACTGTTGCCCAGAGCTTCATAACCTCATGCTGAATTCTTTTGCTTTCAATCTCTCTTCCTCCTCTCGCCCATCCTACATACGCTCCCACAGCCAGCCTCCCCAAACCACACCTTGGTCAATAAACCTCACTGGTCTTCCTCCTACAGAGTCATTGCCAGCTTATTTACCTGGATATCTGGGTGCT